>NW_027596203.1:85000-117417 GCF_964194155.1 Cetorhinus maximus
GGGTTTCACAAGCGCCTGACTGGGTCGATGCAGAGGCGCATCCACCCCTGGTCGACGAGGGGCTGCAGGGGGCGATGGGGGGTGGGGGGTCTAGGGCAAGGGACAGAGGTTTAAAAGCAGAGCAGGGCAGATGTGGGCAGGTGGGGATTGAGGGACATGGGGAGGTGGGTGGGGATTGGGGGACATGGGGAGAAGGTGGGTGGGTGGGGATTGAGGGACATGGGGAGAAGGTGGGTGGGTGGGGATTGAGGGACATGGGGAGAAGCTGGGTGGGTGGGGAATGGGGGACATGGAGAGAAGGTGGGTGGGTGGGGAATGGGGGACATGGGGAGAAGGTGGGTGGGTGGGGAATGGGGGACATGGGGAGGTGGGTGGGGATTTGGGGACATGGGGAGAAGGTGGGTGGGTGGGGAATGGGGGACATGGGGAGAAGGTGGGTGGGTGGGGAATGGGGGACATGGGGAGGTGGGTGGGGATTTGGGGACATGGGGAGAAGGTGGGTGGGTGGGGATTGAGGGACATGGGGAGAAGGTGGGTGGGTGGGGAATGGGGGACATGGGGAGAAGGTGGGTGGGTGGGGAATGGGGGACATGGGGAGGTGGGTGGGGATTTGGGGACATGGGGAGAAGGTGGGTGGGTGGGGATTGAGGGACATGGGGAGAAGGTGGGTGGGTGGGGATTGAGGGACATGGAGAGAAGGTGGGTGGGTGGGGATAGAGCGATATGGGGAGAAGGTGGGTGGGTGGGGATTGAGGGACATGGGGAGAAGGTGGGTAGGTGGGGATTGAGGGATATGGGGAGAAGGTGGGTGGGGATTGGGGGATATGGGGAGAAGGTGGGTGGGTGGGGATTGAGGGACATGAGGAGAAGGTGGGTAGGTGGGGATTGAGGGATATGGGGAGAAGGTGGGTGGGGATTGAGGGATATGGGGAGAAGGTGCGTGGGGGGGGATTGAGGGATATGGGGGGAAGGTGAGTGGTTGGGGATCAAGGGATATGGGAAGAAGGTGGCCAGGTGGGATTGAGGTGTATGGGGAGAGTTGAGTTGGTCAAATTGAGGGATATAGGGGGAATGTGGGATCGAGGGATATGGGGGGAAGGTGGGGATCGAGGAATATGGGGAGAAGGTGGCGATTGAGGGACATGGGGAGGTGTGTAGGTGGGTATTGAGGGACATGGGGAGAGGGTGAGTGGGTGGGTATTGAGGGACATGGGGAGGTGTGTAGGTGGGTATTCAGGGACATGGGGAGAAGGTGTGTAGGGGGGTATTGAGGGACATGTGGAGAGGGTGAGTGGGTGGTGATTGAGGGTGATGGGGTGAAGGTGGGTGTGACATGATTTAATGATGTTTCTCCATCTCTTTATGTCCCACTCTCTGAGTGACATCCAGAAGATCATCAGCACAAATCACTACAAGCGACGCCATTAGCTTACCATCCTGTTCTCCCATACCCTGTCTTCCATTCCCACAGAGAATGTTCCGGGCTCCTCCCAGGTGGTCCAGTGGCCGTCCAGTGTGAGGGTCCAGCGCGGGGCAAATGTGACGTTGCATTGCGAGTTCCGGAGTGGGGGGGAACAATTCAGCGCCATCTATCTCTACTGGTTCATCACTGAGGGGGACAGAGAGACACGCATCATTTACCCACAAGACCCGAGTTCAGAGTTCAGGGGTCGGGTGTTGCTGGTCAATGAGGGAAGTGGGGTTGACCTCTCGCTGAAGATTCACCATCTACAACCCAATGATTCTAATGTCTGTTACTGCATGGTGTCCGCACATCTGAATGGAAACCGGGTCTCCCTCCGAGGGAATGGCACCAGACTAGACGTGTTTGGTAAGTGGGTGATAGAATTCACACTCAACTCACAGAAACAGGCCATTCAGCCCATCTGCTCCGTGCTGGTGTTTCTGCTCCACACGAGCCTCCTCCCACCCCCTCTCCATCTCACCCCCTCCCCATATCCTTCTATTCCTTTCTCCCTCATGTGTTTATCCAGCTTCACACTTAAATAAACCTGTACTATTCAACTCAACCACCCCTTCTAATGGTGAATTACTTTTGATTCCAGTCTGTAACTCACTCCCGGGTATCTGTTATTCTGTATATAAACAACACCGAACCCCTCGATTAGATTCCAGTCTGTAACTCACTCCCGGGTATCTGTTATTCTGTATATAAACCACCCCGAACCCCTCGATTAGATTCCAGTCTGTAACTCACTCCCGGGTACCTGTTATTCTATATATAAACCTCCCAAACCCCTCGATTAGATTCCAGTCTGTAACTCACTCCCGAGTATCTGTTATTCTGTATATAAACCCCCCTGAACCCCTCGATTAGATTCCAGTCTGTAACTCACTCCCGAGTATCTGTTATTCTATATATAAACCACCCCGAACCCCTCGATTAGATTCCAGTCTGTAACTCACTCCCGAGTATCTGTTATTCTATATATAAACCACCCCGAACCCCTCGATTAGGTTCCAGTCTGTAACTCGCTCCCGGGGATTGGCTGTTCTCTGTTTGTTCAATCTCTGCTCTCTCTTTCAGATATTCCCCAGGAGTTGCTTCCTGTGGCCCTGTACATTCTGCTGCTGATGAAGATGGTCCTGTTCCTTGTGCTAGGGACTGTGTACCTGTTCACAAAGGACGACGCAGGGCTGGTTATTTTTTTTTCCAAGCGCCGTCGCCCTTGTAGTGTAGGGAGCGCGGCAGCGCACAGCACGATCCCACAAACAGGGGATGTGGATAGTGACCCTCATGGCCGCAGTGCAGGGCAGCGCTCCCTCGGCACTGACGCTGGGGGTGGGGGGTGTCCCTCTTGGATTGCGGGCCCCTCTAGAGTGGGGCCTTTCCCTGTTTTCTCGTGCGGGGAACGCGAGGCGGACCCAGGCCGATGATGGCGGACGGTCAGACGGACTCTTGGGAGCGTTGGACACGGGATCTCCGACCTTTATCCCCCACGCGCCCACTGCTGAGTTTCCTGCCACGTTGAACCTTTCACAGGGACAATCGTGGAGCAAATTGTCTCCTCATTAAACTGAGGAGATTTCCCCCGATTGTCATTCTGACACCCATGCCTGATAGAGGAGCAAAAACTCATGGAATAATTACAGCAAGGATTGGGACATTCAGCCCATCATGCCTGTGCTGGCTCTATGAAAGATCGACCCCATTGGTCCCCACTTCTCCCCCCGCCGTTCTTTCCCCGCAGAGACCTGCAAAATTTTCCCCTTCAAGCGTTCATCCAATTCCCCCTTTTTGAAAGTTCCTATTGAATCTGCTTCCACCGCCCTTTCAGGCAGCACCTTCCAGATCACAACAACTCGCTGTGTGTAAAACAAAATCCTCCTCATCTCCCCCTCTGGTTCTTTTCCCCGATTCTCTTCAATCTGTGTCCCTCTGGTTACCGACCCTCCTGCCCACTGGGAAACACTTTCTCCCTCATCGACTCTATCCAAACCCCCTCACGATGTTGAACGTCCCGATTCAATCTCCCCCTTAACCTTCTCCGCTCCGAGGAGAACGATCCCAGCTTCTCCCAGTCCTTCCACAAGGCAAAAATATAAATTGCTATTTGACACATATCTGCGCCCCATTAGGATGTTAAACTAAACCTGGCTCATTACTCGTTATTGAGCCTCACATGGTCTGCCTCGGTCTTGTCGATTTTATGAATTAGCTTTGCAAAGAGCTCTCCCAGGCACCCCCCAGCAATCCACTACCTTTCCGACATATACCCATCTCCGTATCCCAATCGATATACAAATTGAAAACCCCCATTGAAATCCCTCTGCCTTTGCTACATGCTTGTTTAATCTCTGCATTGATACGATCTACCACCTCACAGGTGCTACCAGAGGGGCGGCGCTGGACAACTCCCCACTACAATCTTAAATCCTTTCCTATTCCTTGATTCCACCCATTAATTCTCCGCTGCCTGTTTAGATCCGCTCTTGCTGTTGAAGGGATTTTTACCCTTTAGCCCTGAAGGTGACACCTCCTCCATTTACCATTCTCCTGATCCTCCCTGTAGATCCGACTGTAGCGCTCCGTTGATTCGGGTTCGATTACCTGAGTCTGTTTGCCATTGGTGCTCGCTGTGCTCGATTGGTTGAGCCTGGGCGCGGACTCAGAGGAAAGTAAACAAAGCTGGGGAAAGAGCGGGAAGTTTGAGTTTCTGCGTGAGTACAGGCACAGTGTTACTGTAAATAAAGTTCTAACACACATGGAAGCTGCTGTGTCATCTCTGCATAGTCCTGTGCGGTGTCAAATATGCAACACTTACAACCTGACCCATTTCATTCTCAGTCCTGACCATCTTGCAGCTGTGTCTCAGTCACAACTAACTTGTCTCACCCTCTTAAGTTAGATTTTCAACTTGCAACGAATTCAGTTTATTCCTCGTGCCCTGTGGGTTTCTATGAAGAACGTTTACTCGAGTTACATTCCAAATCTGCCCCACTGCTCCTGTGTTTTACTCAAATGTTTCTTACTTCTCTCCTGGTTCAATTACTTTCTACCTTTTAGTTTTCCCTTTCTCTGTGTGGCCTCCAGCGCAATGTCTGACCACCACTCCCCTTCCGCTTGTTTAAGAATATTCTCCAGCCTACGTCTTTCACCTGATGCCCTCTCGCCCCCGCATTTATCGGTTTAAAGTCTTCAAGAACTGTGCTGTTTACTCTTAAATCTGGGACCCTGCCAGTCCAGGTGGGGATCCCATACTGTCAGTATAGCCCCTTCCTGTGCCAGCCTCCCGCGAAATGACACTCCTCTTTCCTCATGCTTCTCCCCTAACCTCCTGTCCTCCTCTCCCCCAGCATCCTGTACCCCCCACCCCCCCGCAACCATCAACCTGCTTATTGTTAACCATCGCGCCAGCTGGTGAAGTTAAAACTAAGACACCGAGGCTTTCTTTGCTGGAGAGAGCTTACTGACCTTGTTCACGACTCTCACACCAGTGTCCCGGCTATCCCCATTCATACTCTTTTGAGAGTACCAAATCAGCTAAAGGAACAAATTGAACAAGTTAACAAATTAACGCAGGGACAAATTAAAAGGGGACAGCCACTAAAAGGGGGGAACTGTAATAAAACCCACACCCGATTCACAGGAGTTCCACAACCCATCGCCTGTTTAACAACGTAATTGACGTTAAACCTCAATAATGTAATGAGTAAGATATCGACACTTATACCTTATGCCGATTGGCACGTGGCTCAGGTGATGCTGCAGAGATTCCAACTCCCAAGGTCCCTTGTTGAAAAACAATGTAGGTCCTGGTGCTGCTACAGAAACTCTTGCCTGCGTGCTCCTGCATTATAGCCCCCAGCATCAGCCACAACGACTGGACCCATGATGGCGATGGTGCAGAATTCACGGGCCAAGATGGGTGTTGTGAAAATTAGATGCCTCTTCTTTACTGTGGGACCGCTTTGGGTGAACTGATGCTCTTTCAGTCGAACAACCACCAAAATAATACTTGTTAGCAGTCGCCATCTTATGAAAACCAGCGGAACAACATGGACCAGCGTCCTGAAGCTATTCATGTATAGAATATTATTGTAAAGCATTTTTGTTTCAAAAGGGGGGTTTAGTCTGTGGGTGCGTCTTAATTGGATTAAAGCCGGCTAGTCTGGGTGCTCTGATGTGTACTAGTTTTGAGATGTAAGAGAGATAGCATTTTTCGAATAGAGTATTCAATCAGTGGGGTGAAAACTACCACCTATCTAGCAGATACCAAGCAATATGTTTATTTTACTAATAACATTGGCACTATGAAAGGGGTTTTATTGTAAAAGGTGGTGTTCAAAGAGGCTGGTGAGACAATGAGAATTTACATTCAATGAGCGGTGCTAGGTATAAACTTCGGCAGTTGTGTGTGTGCAGGGCAGAGAGGCGATGTGAGATCAAAAGGCAGCTGTAAGCCTCCAACTGGCTCCACAGGAACTAAAGTGAAAAGAACCTCATTTTCAATTCGTAAGGTGAAAATGCTTTGCCTGGTGTTTGGTTAAGTCTATGGGCTGCTGTTGCCTTAATGGAGATTAGTTTGGGATTTTGTTAAAAGTTATGATGGTAGTAATTTGTAGCCATGTGATTATATATATTTTAACCTGTGTAAATTAATAAAATGTTTCATTTAGTTTAATGTAAAACCTCGAGAACTGGGGGTCTGATTCCTGAATTTAGAGTCGCATCTCAAACATAACACTTAAAAATTATAGGTTATGACAGTTGTTTAACGTTTCCCTCTGGGGGTTTTCAGATAACTCCGCTTTACCAACTGCACCGGTCATAACAGTTGGGGGCTTGTCCGGGATAAATTATGTTTCTAATCCCTCAGTTGGTTTGGAATTGGTGAATCTTAAGGGTTACGAGTACAAGAGACACTTTGAATTTTGGAGTCGGGAATGTTTTTTTTTCAGGAGTGGTGAGACTGCAGGATGGCTTTGGCAATTGCTAAGACTTGTCTGGGAGTAGAAGAGAGAACTCTGATTGGGTTGGGGAAAATAACCAAAAGTAAGCTAACAGAGTTGGCAGATTTGTTAAAATTGGAGTTACCTGCGGGGACCAGGAAATCAGATATAGTTAAAAGTGTAGCACAGTATCGAGAGTTGGAAGTGAAACCTGACACTAGTGAGTCACAGCTGGGAGTGGCGAGACTTCAGCTACACATGAAGACGCTTGAATTTGAACAAGCAAAGGAGCTGAAAAAGCTTGAATTCGAAGCAAAGGACAGAGAAATGACTTTTAAAAAGGAACTAGACACTGTGAAATTAGAGGAGGAGGAAAGGGAAAGAGAGAGAGGGAGAGAGAGAGTTCCAATTGCAAATGTTGGCAGTTAGAAAGGAGATGCCAGTTGGTGAGGAAGGATTTATCTCTAGAGCAGAACCCAACGGGGAGATGTTTAAATTTGTACAGGCTCTTCCAAAGATTGAGGAAAAAGATATTGAAGCATTCTTTATTTCATTTGAGAAGCTAGCTAAATAGATGGAATGGCCACAGGAAAACTGGACATTATTATTACAGTCTAAGTTGTTAGGTAGGGAGCTTGAGGTATACGCTTCACTTTCAGAAGAAATGTCGGTGAATTATGATGTGGTGAAAAAAGCTATTTTGTGTGCATACGAGATGGTTCCTGAAGTATATAGGCAGGAATTTAGGAATATGGGAAAACAGCCTGGGCAAACTTATATTGAGTTTGAAAGAATAAAACAAAGTAATTTTGACAGGTGGATATGGGTGTTAAAAATAGAGACAACGTATGCAGCTCTTAGGGAAGTCATTTTTTTTGGAAGAATTTAAAGATTCAATTCCTTCGGTAGTGAGAACTCATGTGGAGGAACAGAGGGTTGATTCTGTAAGACAAGCAGCAGTGATAGCTGATGATTAGGAGTTCGTTCATAGAGCTAAACCCTTTTCCGTCACCCTTTCAAACTGGAAAAGGATAAAAAGTGGGATGGTGAAAGGAAGGCAGGTAGTCAGGGAAGAGAAGGAATAGTTGGAAGTTCCCAGGGAGTTATTTCTCAGAATGAAAAGGAAGGTGCAGAAGGTAGACATGACGTTCGAAAATTGAGGTGTTTTAATTGTAATAAAGTGGGGAACACTAAGTCAGTGTGTTAGAGATTGCAGGAAAAATCTGTAGGAGTTTTTGGGGGACAGAAAAGCTCTGGAAGTAAAAGCATTGTGGGTTATGAGGTTCAGGTACAAGAGAAACCAATGGTTTGTGTACAGGTGAAACATGGAGAATTGGTGAGAGGTGAAGAAGTGGGAATGTGTTCACAGATTACTGAGGAGAATTCTGAGGAGCAGGTTGCAGAAATGTTTAAAGTCTTTGTACGTGAAGGGAAAGTCTTTCCATGTGTACAGGGTGCAGTAGGTAAAGATGTTAAAATTTTGAGAGACACAGGGGCTAGTCAATCCTTAACGTTGTGAAATAGTGATATTTGTTGTTCAAAGGGAGTATTGCAGGAGCTGGCAATAATAAGCGGGGTCCACGGAGATGCTAGATCTATTCCGCTGTGGAAGGCATATTTAAAGAGCAAATGCAGGACAGGTGAAGTTATAGTTGGAGTGGTGGAAAAATCGCCCATTGCAGGGGTTCAGTTTATTCTGGGTGGTGATATAGCCGGATCGCAAATGTGGGTGATGCCTCTGGTAGTTGAGCAGCCTGTAGAAGTGTTTTAAACCGAGGTGCTACAGAAGCAACATCCTGGATTGTTTCCTGATTGTTATAACGAGATCAAAGACCCACAGGGACGGACAAAATAAACAAGGTGAGCGGGCAGTTCGAAGGCAAGATGGTGTGGAAATCCAATTGGCTGGCACTGTGTTTGACAACATTGTTCACGAGGAAGGAGTGCAGGGCAATTCAGTTGAAGTCAAAGTGATTAGTGTAGTTACAGAAAAGTGATTTGCAATTAAAAGAGTGATATCAGAAAGCTTAGTCAGAAACCGGAGCAAAATGTATTCCAGTATGTTACTATCTTCCAGGGAATATATGATTGAGAAAGTGGCGGACAGGTCATGTCTCAGCAAAGGAAAGTTGGAGGGAGGTGCATCAGATTGTTATCCCGTTAGGTTATAGAAATGAGGTACTGAGGATTGCTCATGAAATTCCAATGGGAGGACATTTAGGAATTAGGAAAACACGGGTAAAGGTACAGAGGTATTATTTACTTGGCCAGGATTGTGTAGGGATGGAGTCAAATTCTGTAGAATCTGTTATACATGTCAAACAACAGGGAACATTACAGGGAGGGGTGTAGGGGCTGGAGGAGGCTACAGAGATAGGGAGGGTTGTAGGGGCTGGAGGAGGTTACAGAGATAGGGAGGGGTGTAGGGGCTGGAGGAGGTTACAGAGATAGGAAGGGTTGTAGGGGCTGGAGGAGGTTACAGAGATAGGGAGGGGTGTAGGGGCTGGAGGAGGTTACAGAGATAGGGAGGGGTGTAGGGGCTGGAGGAGGTTACAGAGATAGGGAGGGGTGTAGGGGCTGGAGGAGGTTACAGAGATCGGGAGGGTTGTAGTGGCTGGAGGAGGTTACAGAGATAGGGAGGGTTGTAGGGGCTGGAGGAGGTTACAGAGATAGGGAGGGGTGTAGGGGCTGGAGGAGGTTACAGAGATAGGGAGGGTTGTAGGGGCTGGAGGAGGTTACAGAGATAGGGAGGGTTGTAGGGGCTGGAGGAGGTTACAGAGATAGGGAGGGGTGTAGGGGCTGGTGGAGGTTACAGAGATAGGGAGGGGTGTAGGGGCTGGAGGAGGTTACAGAGATAAGGAGGCATTTGATTTGTTGGGGGAGGGGGATGAAGGGGGTGCGGGGGATTTGAAGCCCAGGGTGAGGGGTTTTCCGTCTCTCTCCCTCTCTGTCTCTGTCTGTCTGTCTCGCTCTCTCTCTCTCTCGGTCTTTCTTTCTCTTTCTCTCTCGGTCTTTCAGTCTCTCTCTCCCTCTCTGTCTCTGTCTGTCTGTCTCGCTCTCTCTCTCTCTCGGTCTTTCTTTCTCTTTCTCTCTCGGTCTTTCAGTCTCTCTCTCCCTCTCTGTCTGTCTGTCTCTCTACCTCTCTACCTCTCTCCTCTCTCCTCTTTCCGTCTCTGTCTCTCTGTCTCTCTTTCAGCCCCGATCTGAGCCTTCAAGATGCTCCTTAAAAACCGATCTCTTTGAATGAGTTTCTGGTCACCTTGTCCCTCTCATCTCCTTGAAGCTCAGGGTTAGATTTTGTTTGATAATGATTCCTGTGAAGACACAAGCAGGTGGAGAATATTAACACCGTGACTGATGTCTGTATTTATATTAGGCACAGGTGTTACAAGAAGGAAAGAAACGGAAGATGTGCAAGTAAGTTTACATTTCATTCATTCAATTGTACGAGTCGGTATGAGTCTTCTTCAGAGCTCTGTGGGATCTTACTTAAAACTCGCCATTGAAGGTCAATATCCCTACATGTTCCACACCTTCAGGCTGAGAGTGCCTGGGCCTAATAAGCCGGTCATTACTTCCTGGCTTTGCTAACAATCCAGACCCAGTCAATAGTATGACCGTGAAGTCTCAGGGCAAAGCGTCTCAGGTAGCAGAGCCTAGCCGGTAGTTGCAATAGTTATCCCCGTCAACGCCAGTGCAAGCGTTATGGGCAGTGAGGGTCCTTAACATTTAAACCAGTTTCCCGCTGGCCCCCTGACCCTCGAATTCCTCCCTCCACCTCTCTCTCTCTTCATCGCCCTGTTGCATTTTGTGACCCGCCGATTCTGAGGTGCGGTGGTCCTTTTCCCCGCTGTGGCCTCGAATTGATGCGCTCGAGTGGGCGACAGGGTGTCCCGGCCTAGAACGATCGCTTTTCGTGCTCCCTCCCGCACCCCCAAAGTCAGTTTGGCGAGCGGTTGCTGGTAACCGAGTGTGGCCTTTCTCCCTTTTCATTCATTCATGGGAACGCGCGCGGCGCCGTTGGCTGGGACAGCACTTATTGCCCACCCCTAACTGCCCTTGTTCAGAGGGGCACGTCAGAGTCAACCCCCATCGCTGTGTGTGGAGCCTGGAGCCACATGTAGGCCAGACCGGGTAAGGACGGGCAGATTTCCCCGCCCCCCTAAAGGGACACGAGCGAATCCGAGGGGTTTTTACAGCAATCGACAATGGCCGCCACTAGACTCTTAATTCCAGGACTCTTATTGAGTTCACGTTCCACCACCAGCCGCTGACTTCACACACACAGCCGGAGTACGTTAACCGATTAACCTAAAAAGGGCGTTACCCTTTACACACCTTATCTCGCAGAGGGCATCAGCTTCTAATGTCGTGCGACTCACGAGGACGATCCCAGGAATGAGAGACTTAACGTATGAGGACTCTGGGTCTATATTAACGTATGAGGAACGTTCGAGGACTCTGTGGGTCTATACTCGATGGAGTTTAGAAGGATGAGATGGGGGGGGATCTGATTGAAACTTACACTCTATCCAGGCCTTTCAGTATTCTGTGACGTGGGGGAAGATGTTTCCATTAGTAGGAGAGACTAGGACCCGAGGGGCACAGCCTCAGAGTCAAGGGAAGACCTTTTTAGAACAGAGATGAGGAGAAACTTCTTTAGCCAGAAAGTTGGGTGAATCGATGGAATTCATTGCCACAGAAGGCTGTGGAGGCCAGGTCATTGAGTGTATTTAAGACCGAGATAGATAGGTTCTCGATTGGTTAAGGGGATCAAAGGTGATGGGGAGGAGGCGGGAGAATGGGGGTTGAGAAACTTATCAGCCATGATTGAATGGCGGAGCAGACTCGATGGGCCGAATGGCCTAATTTCTGCTCCTATGGTCTTATGGACTCTGGGCCTCTGGATGACTAGTCCAGCGCACAACGCTGCTACACCAGCGCCTCCCCCTGTGTCGATTTAGAACGGCATGTGAGTTAGGAAAAGGGGGGGCACCTTTTTTGTTTGCACTGTGCTCCGTTTCTCAGCTGTTCGTTGTGACACAGCAAATCCCTCCCCACCATTCGCAAATATAAATACCTGGCAGGGCCCCTTTTACCCCACCGTACTACACCCTTCTCGCAGTTTGGTGCTCCCATCAGGTTCCCTCCTGTATAAGCGCGGGGGCCCCACAGGTATTAGCCTCCCCAGCTTGTCTGACGCCCCCTCACGCTAAGGTACGGTGGCCCGGTCTTGTCGGGCCCTCCGTATGTCACCCTGACCCACGACCCGTGTACTGACCCTGCCGCCATTCATAAAAAGATGGCATTGCACCCATTTTCCAAAACAGAAACAGAAATAGCTGGAAAAACTCAGCAGGTCTGGCAGCATCGGCGGAGAGGAGCACAGTTAATGTTTCGAGTCCGAATGACCCTTCAACAGAACTGAGGAAAAATAGAAAAGGGGTGAAGAATAAGCTGGTTTAAGGGGTGGGGGTGTGGGACACGTAGAGCTGGATAGAGGGCCAGTGATAGGTGGAGATAACCAAAAGATGTCACAGACAAAAGGACAAAGAGGTGTTGAAGGTGGTGATATTATCTAAGGAATGTGCTAATTAAGGGTAGAAAGCAGGACAAGCAAGGTACAGATAGCCCTAGTGGGGGTGGGATGGGGGGGAAGGGATCGAAATAGGCTAAAAGGTAGAGATAAAACAATGGATGGAAATACATTTAAAAATAATGGAAATAGGCGGGAAAAGAAAAGTCTATATAAATTATTGGGAGAAAACAAAAGGGAGGGGGAAGAAACGGAAAGGGGGTGGGGATGGAGGAGAGAGTTCATGATCTGAAGTTGTTGAACTCAATATTCAGTCCGGAAGGCTGTAAAGTGCCTAGTCGGAAGATGAGGTGCTGTTCCTCCAGTTTGCGTTGAGCTTCACTGGAACATTGCAGCAAGCCAAGGACGGACATGTGGGCAAGAGAGCAGGGTGGAGTGTTGCAATGGCAAGCGACAGGGAGTTCTGGGTCATGCTTGCGGACAGACCGAAGGTGTTCGGCAAAGCGGTCACCCAGTCTGCGTTTGGTCTCTCCAATGTAGAGGAAACTGCATTGGGAGCAGCGAATGCAGTAGAGTAAATTGAGGGACATGCAAGTGAAATGCTGCTTCACTTGAAAGGAGTGTTTGCTCTTATCTTTGTGCCCAGTTTCCCACATCGTTAAGCTCGTTTCATTCGTCCTTGCGGCGATTAAACCTCCCTTCAAACTTGAGTGAGTCTTTTTTTTGTTGTTAAATAAACATTGCGGTTTCCACAGGGCAAGACCTTACCCTCCTCCGACCCTCGATTCTGCACTGTTCAGGGTCGCCCTCCCTTTTCTCTCACCCCTGGAGAGGAGCAACCTGTGTGGAAAGAAAATCAAGTTCTGGTTTTTTTTCAGATGTCAGTTTCCTGTTGTGTTAAATTCTATTTTCCATCGCGACTCAAGTGCGGCCTCTGAATAGTATCACCCTGAGGCCGACCGCTCCCATTCGGTCTGACACTCCCAGCCGCAGGCTGCCTCCCTCCCTCCCTCTGTAGCATTAAAATGACCCGTCAACTTGGTGGAAGACGCTCTCCGGTCTGCCCGACACCTGTTGGTCGTCCCAGCGCAAAGAGTTGTCCCCCTCCCCGGCCGAGTGTTGCAGGACTGAGCACATTGCAAGGTCCAGGACTACGTGCTGAGGGACGCACTAAAGCTTGGGGGCAGCCCCCACAAAGGGGCAATGGGGGAAAGGTCACTGTCTAAGACCTTTCAGCTATAGGGCACCGAGGGACTGGGGAAAGGTAAAGACCCCTCGGGCTGTAAAGCTCACAATAAATGTCTGCATTGAATGCTACGTGTATTATAAATGTATTGAAGCACCTCAGAGAGCAACACGATGCATGTGGATAACTCCAATCCCATTGTCTGATTGTCCGCATGGACCAGATTGAAATGATTGGAATATTCAATGATTGTATTGATGCACCTGGTGACCCATGTTGTAAAAGTTGAATCTGATTGTACTTATGTGATGATGATTTTGAAATGTTCTTCGATATTTTACGAATAAAGTATATATTTAAAAAAAAACACAAATAAATAAATGAAAATAACGCGGTGCTCGGACTGTAAAGGCTCTCCAGCTCCACCTTCAGTTGTACCCACACCTTGCGGGATGCTTCTTTAGCGAGCGTCCTGACTCCCAGGCCCTTCAGTGTTCCCACTGCAGCCTTTTACCCTTTTAGCCCTCGCGCTGCCCACGTCGACGGGTTCGGTTCTGTCCTGATGGTTCTTGAGGCCGGTTTCTCGCTGCAGCCCGTGTCAGTGCGCCGGCAGATTTTTAAAGGTGTTGCCTCGTTCTGCGGGGCCCCGTCAGACATTTCGTGCCGTGCCGTTTGGCAAGTAGCGCACGCGCCTGGGACCTGTTCTTTAGCGCATCCCACCCCCCTTCCCCAAGTACCGGTAAACGGGGTTAGGTGGGTAGGTCAGGTGTTTCTCGCAGACTCGATGGGCCAAAGGGCCTCTCCTGCACTCTGTGAAGCACCTCTCAACCTCCGAACCAGATCCTCGGGCTGTTGGCACAGCGGACGGTAGATGCCAAGCTGCCCAAACCCCAGAGGGAAATTTGAAGCAGCCGCCACGACTATTTGCAATTTGTATTTATTTCGAGATGCAGGCTTAGAATTCAGTAAAAGGAAGGCCACTAAGTCTGATAGGTTTCTTACAAAACTAAATTAAGCCTTTGCTAAATTAAGAAACAAAAAGATTTTAAGCACGTACATAGGTTTACAAATTACCACCATAATAACTCCCCTGATTAATCTACCTCCCAGTGACACCTCTGTTTAAGGCAACAGTAAAAACACACAGATTTAAACAGACCCAGGCAAAGTGACACAATACCCTAAACAGTCAAATTCAGCCGGTTTTCTTAACTTCAGTTTCTTTAGACAGCAGCTTGAGGCTGAGATGCTGGAGGCTTTTCGCACTCATGTTAGACCTGAAAATGCCTTCTTTCCTCCACACGGCCTTGTCTCCTTTATACATATTTTCCCCTTTGAATGCAAATTCCCATTGTTTCACTTTGTCTTTGGACTTATTACCTCTCTAATCATAAAAACCTACCATAGCACCAATTTTACCAGGAATCTTTGGGAAAAGTAAACACACTGTTTCTGAACTTCTCCTGGCTGGGTGAAACATTTCACCCCCTTTTTTTAAATTCAAGCTACTGTGGTTTATTTAAAAATGCAAATGCTCCCTTTGCACCTCACATTCTAAAACTTCCCCCATGTTCACCCACTTCACATCTCCAACCCAGCTTCTCTTCTGATACATCAAAGCCTTCAGACCGGCTGCCTTTAATTCAATTAAGTCTCACAGATACACGCACGCCCTCACACACATGTGCACGCGCCCTCACGCACACGTGCGTGCGCCCTCACACACGCACACGCGCCATCACACACGCACACGTATGCACCCTCACACGCACGCACACGTGCGCGTGCCCTCACACACACGCACACGTGCATGCACGCCCACACACATGCACACGTGCACGCGCCATCTCTCACACACACACGTGTGCGCCCTCACACGCACGCACATGTGGCCGCTCCCTCACGCACGCACACATGCACACGTGCGTGCTCCCTCACACACGCACACACGTGCGCGCGCCCTCACACACGTGCACACACCCCACCATAGACACAGACCCCACCATTACTCCACTTTACAATAAATTCCAATAACATTGTGAAAATTATAATCTCTCCCTGAAGCTCCTGTTGAGCTGATTTTCTGCACCGTGGTTACTTCCAGCTCATCAGGACCCACATACACAGCCTCCCGAGTGTGGCACACGCCCGCCCACCGGAATATCGCGATGGTGTTGGGGCATACACCAGACCTCACCCCGTGTTGTTTTGCGTATCGGCGTGTCAGATCCCGCCCTCACTCGCCGAGCGGAAGATCGTGCCCTTCAGTTTCTTTTTCCAAATAAATAAAAAACAACCACACGGAACCTTTAGATCACGATGATGCTGTGATGATGCTGATCGTCTGCAGATAAATTTGCAAATTCTTGAAGCTGCCTCGAACCTTGTTCCACTTGCGGTTAATTACCTGTGACGGGGGCGTGGAGGGGGGAAGAGGAAAAAAACACGCACTCTCACGCACACACGCACACACGCACACACACACTCTCATGCACACACGCACACACGCACACACACACTCTCATGCACACACGCATACACGCACACACACACACACACACAATACACACACGCATACACACACACATGCACACACACACAACACACACACACGCATACACACACACGCACACACACGCACACACACGCATACACGCACACACACACATGCACACACACGCACACACATGCACACACGCACACATGCACACACGTACAGACGCACACACACACACACGCACACACGCACACACACACAACACACACACACGCACACATGCACACACACGTACAGACGCACACACGCGCACACACACACGCACATGCACACACACGCACACACACACATACACACACATGCACACTCACGCACACACACACACGCACACACACAAGCACACACACTCTCACGCAGGTACACACACACGCACACACACACGTGCACGCACACGCGTGCACGCACACGTGTACACGCACACGCACATACACACACATGCACACTCACATGCACACACACACAGACGCGCACACACACATACACGCACACATACACACACATGCACACGCACATGCACACACACACACACACGCACACACACACACACACACACACATGCACACTCACACGCACACACACACGCACACGCATACACGCACACACACACATACACACACATGAACACTCACATGCACACACACACAGACGCACACACACACACACGCACACACACACATATACACACATGCACACTCACACGCACACTCACACACACGCGCACACGCATACACGCACACACACACGCACACGCACACACACACATACACACACATGCACACACACACACAGACGCACACACACGCACACATACACACACATGCACACGCACATGCACACACACACACACGCACACACACACATACACACACATGCACACTCACACGTGCACACACGCGCACATGCATACACGCACACACACACGCACACGCACACACACACATACACACACATGCACACACACACACAGACGCACACACACGCACACATACACACACATGCACACGCACATGCACACACACACACACGCACACACACACATACACACACATGCACACTCACACGTGCACACACGCGCACATGCATACACGCACACACACATACGCACACGTTCTGCTCAGGGCAAAATGGGTTAATTCACCCAAAAATATCTGATGATCCTGGAGTTTAAAACTTTGTCATTCGCAGCTTTAAAAGCCGTCACGCATTTCAGATGTTAGCCGAGCGCGAACCCCTCTCCTTTTTAAACTCTTTCTTTACAGGATCCAATCCCCATTTGTTTTTTCCTCCTTCCATTTTTTTTAAAATTTTACTGAGTGACAATTGTGTCTGGAGCAAAAAACCTTTAAGCTTTGGCCGGAGGTTTCTAACCCTGAAATTAACCCAGCTCAGGACTGGTCACAATGGCTTCAAGCGCCCCGAATTCCGGCGCACCCTAATCGGACATTAAAACCACCCCCTTCTCACGTGTGGATTTGTATCCGAGTTCTTAAAAAAATAGCTAAATAAAATTTTAAGTTAAAATTCGTCAACACCGTCCCAGCTCACGTGACACTGTCACCTGGAGGGGGACACGTCGGAGTCATTTTTTATTTTCTTTTAGCTTGCTTATGAGAAGCTGAAGTCATCTCCCCGAGGCACGGAGCTGCCTCAGGGAGATTTCTGTGCTCCCCTGCGTGCAGGAGCCACAGGGCCTCGGCTCTCCCTCCTCCTCTCCTCCCCCCCCCCCGCCCGCCCAAGGGGCGCCCAGCGCTTCCGGGCGCACGTCAGGCCGGGCGGGCCTTAATTGGCCCGCCCGCGTAAAATGGCGGCCGCGCAGCCCATCGCGGGTGTGTCAGGTGTGAGGAGAATTTGCATTTTTTGTAGATAAATAGGGACAGTTTGAATTTCAAGGAGATGGTAGGATGTTTACGTCTATCCAGATAAGCTAGGCTAAGCAGTGTGTTTACTTTTCCCACAGGTTACTGACAGTATTAGCACCGCTCCAGCTCAGCCCACCCGACAGGGAGAAAATTCGCCCCCTCCCCACCCACCCCGGAATCATGATTCTGGTCAGTGGCCGTGACTCCAGTTTCGCAATGAAATACGCCAGCGGTGTTATGACCCGGCAGATGATGTGTGACGGGCCAATCAAATCCACAAGGGAAACTTGATCACACATCGGTCACAACTGTTTTGCAATTTGTATTTATTTTGAGATGTGTGCCCTGAATTCAGAAGTAGCAAGTCCAAGACCTTCAGATTTTAAAAAATAAACTAAATTAAAAGATTTATTAATAAAAGGAAAGATGTTCAACACATGCATAAGATTCCAGTTATTTAATACTATAGTAAATACTAACATTCCAACTAATCTGTCTCCCAAATACTCACACTTGTAAGGCAACAGTCCAAAATAGGTTTGAAAGTTAGGAAGACAGGCCAGCATAGTTACCACCTTTAAGGGCTGGATTCAGCAGACTCATGCAACCATGGCTGGAGGCTTTTCTGAGGCTATTTTGCAAGCTTCTGCTAGATGTCACGGGGCCTCGCTCCCAACATAACCTTTCATTCTTCCCTACATACGTTTTTTTCTCTTTTTAACCTGTAATCCCATTGTCCCGCGTGTCTTTGAAAATGTACTTTCCCATAATGTAAAACTTTTCATGGTGCTAATACTGTCAGTAACCTGTGGGAAAAGTAAACACACTGCTTGGCCTAGCTTATCTGGCTAGATGTAAACATCCTACCATCTCCTTGAAATTCAAACTGCCCCTATTTATCTAAAAAAATGCAAATTCTCCTCACACCTTACATACTAAGGCTTCAGCCATGTTTTCCTATTTAGCATTTCAAACCCCTCTCGACTTCACTCCTTTTAATACTTCAAAACCTCCAGACCAGCTGTCTCCAACTCAATTAAATCTGCCCCCCCCACACACACAGAGACACACACACACACGCATGCACATACAGACAGACAGACACACACAAACGCACACTGACACACACACACACACACACACAGACAGACAGACACACACACATACACAGACAGACACACACAAACGCACACTGACACACACACAGACAGACACACACAGATAGACACACACACATACACAGACAGACACACACAAATGCACATACATACATACACACAGACACACACACACACATACAAAAACACAGGCAGACACACACACATAGACAGACAGACACACACACACACACATAGACAGACAGACATACATACATACACAGACAGACACACACACATACATACACACAGACAGACACACACACATAGACAGACAGACACACACACACACACATAGACAGACAGACACACACACACATACATAGACAGACGGACAGACACACACACACACATAGACAGACAGACACACACACACACACAGACGGACAGACACACGCAGAGAAACTACCCAAACCCCATTATTAACCTACTTTTACAATAAATCACAATGGAGGCAGAGTGGTATTGTCACTGGACTAGTATTCTAGAAACCCAGGGTAATGCTCTGGGGACCAGGGTTCGAATCCCACTCCGGCAGATGGTGAAATTTGAATTCGATAAAAACCTGGAATTAAATGTCTGATGATGACCGGGAAACCATTGCCGATTGTTGTAAAAACCTAACGCCCCGTTTAGGGAGGGAAATCTGCCGTCCTTACCCGGTCTGGCCTACATGTGACTCCAGACCCCACACAACGATGTGGTTGACTCTTAAATGCCCCTCTGAACAAGGACAATTAAGGAATGGCAATAAATACTGGCCCAGCCAGCGACGCCCACATCCCCGTGAATGAATTTTTAAAAAAGTATGAAAATGATTACATTTCATAAGAGCAGGTCTCGTGTCTGTTTCTTCCACTGGGTTCCCAACAACTGGAATGAAAAAACGGAACCGAGGTGGGTAGATGGAGTTAAGATACAGATCAGCCACGATCTGATTGAATTTGGCAACAGGCTTGAGGGGGCTGAATGGGCCTCCTCCTGTTGCTGTGTAACAGGCTCGAGGGGGCTGAATGGACCTCCTCCTGTTGCTGTGTAACAGGCTCGATGGGCTGAATGGACCTCCTCCTGTTGCTGTGTAACAGGCTCGAGTGGCTGAATGGACCTCCTCCTGTTGCTGTGTAACAGGCTCGAGTGGCTGAATGGACCTCCTCCTGTTGCTGTGTAACAGGCTCGAGTGGCTGAATGGACCTCCTCCTGTTGCTGTGTAACAGGCTCGAGTGGCTGAATGGACCTCCTCCTGTTGCTGTGTAACAGGCTCGAGTGGCTGAATGGACCTCCTCCTGTTGCTGTGTAACAGGCTCGAGTGGCTGAATGGACCTCCTCCTGTTCCTGTGTAACAGGCTCGAGAGGGGCTGAATGGGCCTCTTGTTCCTGTGTAACAGGCTCGAGGGGCTGAATGGGCCTCCTCCTGTTCCTGTGTAACAGGCTCGAGGGGCTGAATGGGCCTCCTCCTGTTCCTGTGTAACAGGCTCGAGGGGGCTGAATGGGCCTCCTCCTGTTCCTGTGTAACAGGCTCGAGGGGGCTGAATGGGCCTCCTCCTGTTCCTGTGTAACAGGCTCGAGGGGGCTGAATGGGCCTCCTCCTGTTCCTGTGTAACAGGCTCGAGAGGGCTGAATCACAGAATTATTATAAGTGCAGAAGGAGGCCATTCAGCCCATCGTGTCTGCACCGGCTCTGCAAATGAGCATCATGACTCAGTATCACTCTCCTGCCTTTTCCCCTGTCCCCCTGCACATTGTTCCTGTCTAAGCAATCATCCACTGCCCTCTCGAATGCCTCGATTGAACCTGCCTCCACCACACTCCCAGGCCGTGCATCCCAGACCCCAACCGCTCGCCATGTGAAAAAAGTTTCTTTTTTCTCACGTCGCATTTGCTTCCCTCGCAAATCACTTTAAATCTGCGCCCTCTCGTTCTCGATCCTTTGGCAAGAGGGAACAGTTTCTCCCTATCCACTCTGGTGATTTCGAACACCTCTAACAAATCTCTTCTTCTCCGTCTCCTCTCCAAGGAGAGCAGCCCCAACCTCTCCAATCCATCCACAGAACTGAAACGTCTCATCCCTGGAACCATTGTTGTAAAACCTCTCCCGCACTTTCTCCAACGTGTTCACATCCTTCCTGAAGTCTGGCCCCCAGAGCTGTCCAGGATACTCCAGTTGAGGTCCAACTAGCGTCCTATACAAGTTCAGCATAACCTCCTTGCTCTTGTACTCTATGCCTCTATTAATGATGCTTTATTGACTGCTCTCTCTACCTGTCCTGCCACCTCTAATGTCTTCTGCACATAGACACACATATCCCTCAGCTCCTGCACACCCTTTAGAACTGTACCCCTTACTTTATGTTGTCTCTCCATGTTCTTCCTACCAAAATGCATCACCCCACACTTCTCCGCATTGAACTCCACTTGCCACCTATCTGCCCACCCCACCAACCGGTCTACGTCCTTTTGAAGTTCTACACTCTCCTCCTCACAGTTCACAACGCTCCCAAGCTTTGTACCATCTGCAAACTTTGAAATTGTCCCCTGCACACCAAGGTCTAGATCATTAATATATAGCAGGAAAAGCGAGGTTCCCAATACCGGGCCCTGGGGAACTCCACTACAAACCTCCCTCCAGCCCGAAAAATATCCATTGACCGTTACTCTCTGCTTCCTATTTTTCAGCCAATTTTGTCTCCACGTTGCTACTTTAATTTCATGAGCTACAGCTTTTCTCACAAGTCTGCCGTGCGGAAAGGCCCCCTGTTCCTGTGTAACAGGCTCGAGGGGCTGAATGGCCTCCTGTTCCTGTGTAACAGGTTCAAGGGGCTGAATGGCCTCTTCCTGTTCCTGTGTAACAGGCTCGAGGGGCCTGAATGGGCCTCCTCCTGTTCCTGTGTAACAGGCTCGAGGGGCCTGAATGGGCCTCCTCCTGTTCCTGTGTAACAGGCTCGAGGGGCTGAATGGCCTCCTCCTGTTCCTGTGTAACAGGCTCGAGGGGGCTGAATGGCCTCCTCCTGTTCCTGTGTTTCCAAGGCCGCACTATCTCCCTCCCCCTGTGTGTGTGTGTGTGTGTGTGTGTGTGTTGGGGTGGGGGGTGGTGCAGGGGTAGGCGAACGGTGCTCCAGATGTGGTCTAACCAGCGACCTGCGTCAGCAGCTGCATCTGTCGGCTCGGCGCATTGCAGCTGCTCTGGAGGAAGCTGAGATCCTCCCTCCTCTCTCCTCCCCCCTCCCCCTCCCCCCTCGCCAACCCTTCCCCCCTCCAACCCCCAACCTCTCCCCAGTGACGGTGGGGGGGTGGCGAGATGGTAATCACGCCCCTGCTGGTTCTCATCCTCGCGCGTAAATCGACGCCCGCTTCCTGGTTCTCGTTCAGAAAAGCAACAGGACTCCCCCCGGCCTGAGCGTTGCCGGTAATGTCGGCGCTGGTTCCACGTCCCTAACTATTGCCCCCTCTCCAACCCTCTCCGGAGAAGGTGGTGGTGGCCCTGGTGGTGGTTGGTGGAGATACTGACCTCCCTTGGAAACGCCGCGTCCGAGACCATCCCTTGAAGTTCCTCACTGGAAACCCTCACCCCTACTGGGGAGTGGACATCGGCCCTCATCGGAGCGCGGGATGGAGTCACGTAGAGCGGGTAAGGAGCACAGGTTTACCCCTACTCCCCTTCCCAAAAAAAAAACCTTGGTGGTGGTGGTGGTGGCTGGTGGGTGGGGATGGGGTATATCGTCGTTTATGGACAACCCTCTTGACCGATCTCCGTGTGGCGTAGGCCCGATCTCAGGGTCGATGGCCCCCCCTGCCCTGTTGAACCAGTTGAGCTGTAGGAACTGCGGAGATGGTGGCTTTGGGGTGGGGGGTGGGTGTTGGAGCACATCAAAGGCATTTGGCGCAGGAGATTTTTTATCGAATGTATCACCGCCTTCATCGATGTATTTTTCCCTCCTCTTGCCCCGCACGGACACTCACTGCAGACAATGGCGCACTCACCTCCGCCCCAGGCTGGTTCAAACGCCCTGCCCTGTGTCTCTCTCTCTCTCTCTCTCTCCAAATGCCTGTAGCGAGCCCTGTCCGCTAACTAACCTCCTCAACACCACCATCGTCCTCCTCGGAGAGCGGAGAAGGTTAAGGGGGGAGATTGACTCGAGATGTTCAACATCAGGAGGGGGGTTTGGATAAAGTCGATGAGGGAGAAAGCGTTTCCAGTGGGCAGGAGGGTCGGTAACCAGAGGGGACACAGATTGAAGAGAATCGGGGGAAAAGAACCAGAGGGGGAGGAGATGAGGAGGATTTTGTTTTACACACAGCGAGTTGTTGTGATCTGGAAGGCGCTGCCTGAAAGGGCGGTGGAAGCAGATTCAATAGGAACTTTCCAAAAAAGGGGGGGAATTGGAGAAATACTCGAAGGGGAAGCGGACTTAGACGGGGCGGTGGGGGGTGTGGGGGAGGAGCTGAGCTGCTCTCTCTCTCACTCTCTCTCTCTCTGGAGGCGCCTGTCGAATGCAGACAAGGTGCACTCCGAGCCAAGGCGGCCTGACCCAGCCCGGCCTGGACGGTCAGCGAGGAGCGACAGGCGAAAAACCCCTCCCGCGGTCGGACGGGTTTGGGACCCGGAGGCCATTCGGCCCCTCCAGCATCTTCGTCCCTGACATCGCAGCTGACCCACAACCTAACTCCACACACACACACACACACACACAAACACACAGCCTTTACCCCCCCCAAATCCATTAATCCCTCGGGTTAACCACCCACCACCACCCCAGCAAAAAAAAAAGGTCTAGCCACCTCACAGATTGAAGACGATTATTTTCCTCCTATCCGTTTGTGGGGAATGTGGACAGCACTTATTGCCCACCCCTGATCGCTCCCTTGAGAAGGCGGTGACCAGCTGCCCTCTTGACCCCGCCGTGGTCTTGACCAATTGCCCCCCGCGTTCAAATTTCTCCCCCCCACTTTCTGCACGGGAGTGTTTCCCCCACCACCCCCACCCCAAATTTCACCCCCAAAAAACTGTTGACTGGGGGCAGAGTAGGCTCGAGGGGCCGAATGGCCTCCTCCCGCTCCTATTCCTGACCACGTTGAGTGAGGAAAACCTCCTTCATTCTGAAATTAAGACCAACACCTTTAATGCAGAAGATGGGGGGGAAGCGATTGAGAGCCAAGTGAAATGGTTTTGGGATCAGCGTTTTGAGGTTCATTAGCTTTTGCCGATGCTGACGTCACAGCCCTTGAGGTTTCGACACTCCTCAAAGCGGAGAAGCCTTTCCAGACGCGAGTTTGAGCTCATTTGAAAGCCGCTGCGCTTTGCTGGAGGCTGCAGGGCAGCCGGCCTGGTTACCACATCAAAGGCCTTCACCCTGCCTGAGGGCCTGCTCTCCTTACCCGGCCTGGACCAGTCACCGAGCCTGAGCAAGCCAGCGACAAACCTGCAAAATAGACTCAAGGTGAGAGCCGCTTGGATTCCCCGTTCCCTTGCTGCCAACTCATCGACACGAGCGACTCGGAGGTTAATAAGGATGTGAAAGAGAGACAGCTAAGACCTCCTTTCCAGAGGCACTGAATCATCAAAATGGAGGATTTACGTTAAACTTGCATCGGGCCTCGCTTAGACCACACTGGGAGCACTGTGCACAGTTCCAGTCTCCATATCCCTTGGTTAGACCACACTGGGAGCACTGTGCACAGTTCCAGTCTCCGTATCCCTTGGTTAGACCACACTGGGAGCACTGTGCACAGTTCCAGTCTCCGTATCCCTTGGTTAGACCACACTGGGAGCACTGTGCACAGTTCCAGTCTCCGTATCCCTTGGTTAGACCACACTGGGAGCACTGTGCACAGTTCCAGTCTCCGTATCCCTTGGTTAGACCACACTGGGAGCACTGTACACAGTTCCAGTCTCCGTATCCCTTGGTTAGACCACACTGGGAGCACCGTGTACAGTTCCAGTCTCCGTATCCTTGGTTAGACCACACTGGGAGCACCGTGTACAGTTCCAGTCTCCATATCCCTTGGTTAGACCACACTGGGAGCACTGTGCACAGTTCCAGTCTCCATAACCCTTGGTTAGACCACACTGGGAGCACTGTGCACAGTTCCGGTCTCCATATCGCTCGGTTAGACCACACTGGGAGCACCGTGCACAGTTCCGGTCTCCATATCCCTTGGTTAGACCACACTGGGAGCACTGTGCACAGTTCCAGTCTCTGTATCCCTTGGTTAGACCACACTGGGAGCACTGTGCACAGTTCCAGTCTCCATATTCCTTGGTTAGACCACACTGGGAGCACTGTGCACAGTTCCAGTCTCCATATTCCTTGGTTAGACCACACTGGGAGCACTGTGCACAGTTCCAGTCTCCATATCCCTTGGTTAGACCACACTGGGAGCACCGTGCACAGTTCCAGTCTCCATATCCCTTGGTTAGACCACACTGGGAGCACTGTGCACAGTTCCAGTCTCTATATCCCTTGGTTAGACCACACTCGGAGCACTGTGCACAGTTCCGGTCTCCATATCCCTTGGTTAGACCACACTGGGAGCACCGTGCACAGTTCCAGTCTCCATATCCCTTGGTTAGACCACACTGGGAGCACCGTGCACAGTTCCAGTCTCTATATCCCTTGGTTAGACCACACTGGGAGCACTGTGCACAGTTCCGGTCTCCATATCCCTTGGTTAGACCACACTGGGAGCACCGTGCACAGTTCCAGTCTCCATATCCCTTGGTTAGGCCACACTGGGAGCACTGTGCACAATTCCAGTCTCTGTATCCCTTGGTTAGACCACACTGGGAGCACTGTGCACAGTTCCAGTCTCCGTATCCCTTGGTTAGACCACACTGGGAGCACCGTGCACAGTTCCAGTCTCCATATCCCTTGGTTAGACCACACTGGGAGCACTGTGCACAGTTCCGGTCTCTGTATTATGAAAAGGATATTGAGTTGCTGGAGAAGGTGCAAAAAAAAGTTACTTGAATGATCCCAGAACTGAGAGGTTATAACCATCAGGAAAGACTGAACAGGAATGGGGCTCTTTTCTCTAGAAAAGAGAAGGCTGAGGGGTGACCTGATCGAGGTCTTTAAAATGATGAGGGGGTTTTGATGGGGTAGACGTAGAGAAGATGTTTCCACTTGTCGGAGTGAGACCAGAACTAGGGGGACCATCGAAATAAGATCATCACTAATAAAGCCCAATGGGGAATTCAGGAGAAACATCTTTACCCAGAGAGCGGGGAGAATGTGGGACTCGCTCCCACAGGGAATGGTCGAGGTGAATAGTGTCGATGTATTTAAGGGGGAAGCTGGATAAACACATGAGGGGGAGAGGAACAGAAGGATATGGGGATGGGGTGAGATGGAGAGGGGGGTGGGGTGGGAGGAGGCTGGTGTGGAGCAGATTAAACACCAGCACGGGGCAGAGGGGCCAAATGGCCTCTTTGCTGTGCTGGTGAACTCTGTGAAAACGGCTTTACAGCCTCGGACGATGCCTCCTCTCTTTAAGTATGAGCTATTCCCCCAAACCTCGATCTCCTTTCCTGCCTGGGGTTGAGTTCAGTGTTTAGAAAGTGATGTTTTGCCGATGAGATGTTGAGATGTTCTGGGGTGTTTGAGATTAAATCAGAAAGCAAGTGATTTTTGTTCTTAACCAGCATGAAATAAATAAAGCGACAGACACCTGGAACCCAATGTTCCATTTCGAACCCAGAGCCCCTTTTCATCAAATGTTGTTTTCAAACATTAACGGAGTCGTTCCAGGAGTGTTCGGCCCATCCAGTCCATGCTGTCTCTCTGCAGAGCAATCCAGTCAGTCCCATTCCCCCCGCTCTATCCCTGTATCCCTGTGAGTTTATTTCCCCTCAAGTGTCCGTCCAATTTCCTTTTGAAATCGCCCATCGTCTCCGCTTCCACCATCCTCGTAGGCAGCGAGTTCCAGCTCATTACCACTCGCTGTGTAAAAAAGTTCCTCCTCACATCCCCCCCGCCCAAAACCTTCAATCTGTGTCCCCCAGTCCTTGCACCATCAGCTAATGGCAACAGCTTCTCTTTGTCTACCTGATCTTTATACATCCTTTCACGGGCTGTGGGCGTCGCTGGCCAGGCCAGCATTTGTTGCCCATCCCCAAATGCCCTTGAACTGCGAGGGCTGGCGAGGTCATTGCAGAGAGGGGCAGTTCAGAGTCAACCACATGGCTGTGTGGGGTCTGGAGTCACGTGTAGGGCCAGACCGGGTAAGGAGGGCAGATTTCCCTCCCTAAAGGGACATGAGTGACCCGGATGGGGTTTTACGACAATCGATGATAGTTTCATGGTCACCGTCACTGAGACTCGCTCTCAATTCCAGATTTTATTGATCGAATTTAAATTCCACCAGATGCCGGGGTGGGATTTGAACCCGGGTCCCCGGAGCATCAGCTGGGGCCTCTGGGTTATAGTCCAGACATTACCACCGTCTCCCTTCTTATCTCTGTCTCTCTCTGTCTGTCTGCCTGTCTGTCTCTCTTTCTATCTCTCTCTCTCCCTCTCTGTCTCCTTCTAGCTCTCTCCCTGTCTCTCTCTCTCTCTCTCTCTCTTTCTGTCTCTCTTTCTCTTTTTATCTCCATCTCTCTCTCTCTGGTCTGTCTCTCTCTCTCTCTGTCTGCCTGTCTTTCTCTCTGCCTGTCTCTCTCTCTCTCTCTCTCTGCCTGTCTCTCTCTCTCTCTCTCTCTGCCTGTCTCTCTCTCTCTGCCTGTCTCTCTCTCTCTCTCTCTCTCTCTGCCTGTCTCTCTCTCTCTGCCTGTCTCTCTCTCTCTCTCTCTCTTTGCCTCTCTCTCTCTCCATTATCTAAACCTGTCGTCATCTTGTAAACCTCTCTATGAAAAGTTAACTAACCTGAAATTGAAAAGACAAGTTCTCTCCCAGCGTGTTTCTCTCCCCATCGGCGGCACTGGGCAGCGTGGGGGGTGGTGGAGTCTGAGTGGGGGTGGGGGTGGGGGTGGGGGAGGGGAGGGTGCTGGTGGAGAGGGTGGGGGTGGGGTGCGGTGGAGGGTGGGTGGGGGTGGGGGTGGGGGAGGGAAGGGTGCTGGTGGGGAGGGTGCGGTGGAGGGTGGGTGGGTGGGGGGCAGTGAGGGGATCGGCAGTGGGAGGGTTGGTGTGTGGAAGAAACAGGATTAGGCAGAAGTTTAAGCGAGTTTTCTCTTCACTGAGCCGTGTTTAAAGGGGTGGGGGGTGGATTTGCAGGTCTGGCGGAGAACGAGCAGGTGGTGGGTGGGGGAGAGTGGGGGCTAACCCGATAGATCTGTCAAAGAGCCAGCACAGGCAGGATGGGCCGAATGGCCTCCTCCTGGGCTGTGAGATTCTATCAATGTAAATACCCCCACGACTGGTAACACACTGGATGACATCTCAGTCCAGCGGACACTAAACCCCCTGGTGTCTGTATCTGGAGCCGATTGATGACTGACATGTGATCTTTAATAATGTTATCAGGGTCCAATATCTCATGGTTATTGCTCAGGACTGGCTCAGATTCCTCGTTCGAGGCAGTTACCGGCCTGTCGGCTAATTCCTTACGGGGCAAGTGTTAAAGAGTTTGGTTCCTGTCTGACCGGACAGCAGCAATCTATAATCGGATGTTCCACACCTCGGAAACCAGCGTCAACTCCATTGCATCTTTTTTATCAAATTCAGTCACACACAGGATGTGGGTTTCGCTGGCCGGGCCCAGCATTTATTGCCCCATCCCCTAATTACCCCTTGAGAAGGTGGTGAGTGAGCTGCCTTCTTGAGCCGCTGTAGTCTGTGTGGTGTAGGTACACCCACGGCGCTGTTAGGGAGGGAGTTCCAGGATTTTGACCCAGCGACAGTGAAGGAACGGCCGATATATTTCCAAGTAGGGACGGTGAGGGGCTCGGAGGGGAACTTCCAGGTGGTGGTGTCCCCCATCTATCTGCTGCCCTTGTCCTTCTAGATGGCAGAGGTCATGGGTTTGGGTGGCGCTGTCGAAGGAGCCTTGGTGAGTTGCTGCAGTGCATCTTGTAGATGGTCCACACACTGCTGCTACTGTGCGTCGGTGGTGGAGGGAGTGAATGTTTAAGGTGGTGGATGGGGTGTCAATCAAGCGGCTGCTTTGTCCTGGATGGTGTCGAGCTTCTGTACAGAGCTGTGTGTGTGTCTGTGAGAGAGTGAGAGTGTGTGTGTGTATGTGGATGTGTGTGTTCTGTCAGTGTCCGTCTTTGTCCCTGTGGGAGTGTAGAGAGTCCACAGTGTTTAGCTAGGGAGGCAGGGACTAAAGAGGCAGAATGTTCACACACTCATATACACACACTGTCATGTACTTACACACATACTCACACTAACATGCACACACACACACTCGCTCACTCACATACACGTGCACATGCATACAAACACACATACACACACTCACATACACACTCACACATACATACTCACACTAACACACACACTCACAGACACACACTCTCACACGCTCACACACACAAACTCACTTCCTCTCACACACAAACACACACACGCACACAACACACACACTGTCTCACACACACACATGCACAAACCTTTACACACTCACACACTCTCATTCGCTCACATACTCACATTCACACACACATACTCACATACACACACTCACACACACACACACATACTCACACACACACACACGTACTCACACACTCTCACATGCACACACACAAACACACACAACACACACACTCTCTCACACACACACACGCACAAACCTTTACACACTCACACACTCTCATTCGCTCACATACTCACATTCACACACTCACACACTCACACACACACACATACTCACACAGAAATACATACTCACACACACGTTCTCACTCACACACCTACACACAAACTCACTCTCTCACACACATGTGCACACACACATACTCACACACACATACTCACACACACACACACACACACACATGCACACACACACACGCACAAACACATGTACTCACACACACACACGCAAACACACGAATGCTCAGAAGCAGGAACCTGATGATTTTGCCCTCTGCAGCCCCCTGTAACCCCCATGAACAGTTCCAGACCCCAGTGAGCACCCAGTCGGCGATGGGTGAACCTGTCCCAGACTCTGGGGGTAAGGTTTGGGATATTGCTGCATGGGATATCTCAGTCTCAGGCTGATGGGGAGCGGGTGTAGTGGTTCAGGGAGTGAGGTGGTGTGTGTGTGTGTGTGGGTAATGCTGATGCTGACTGCTGCAGCTCCGAGCTGTTTGATATCCTCGTGCAGCTCAGAGTTTGGCTGTTATCAGATCTCTCGATGGTTAATCATCAAAGTCCCGCGAGGAGCAGAACCTCACTCGAACAAACACCTGGTTTGCGATCAGCCCGATAACTGAACGCTGGGGGAAGGAGGCTGAATCCTCGATTCGCATCCACCCCTCAAACCGGGAACCAAAACAGACTCAAATATCAAACAAATCAACAACTTCCACACTCAGGGAGGTTAACATCCAAAACTGGGATTCACTGCAGTGAGGAGAGGGAGAGAGGGAGCCCGAGAGAGAGGGATAGAGAGTAAAGGAGAGAGAGGGACTGGTTGAGAGCGAGAGAGAGGGAATGGGTGAGTGAGAGAGAGAGGGACTGGGTGAGAGAGAGAGGGACTGGGTGAGAGAGAGAGAGGGACTGGGTTAGAGAGAGAGAGAGAGGGACTGGGTGAGAGAGAGAGGGGGACTGGGTGAGAGAGAGAGAGGAGGACTGGGTGAGAGAGAGAGAGAGAGAGGGACTGGGTGAGAGAGAGAGGGATTGGGTGAGAGAGAGAGAGGGACTGGGTTAGAGAGAGAGAGAGAGGGACTGGGTGAGAGAGAGAGAGAGAGGGACTGGGTGAGAGAGAGAGAGAGACTGGGTGAGAGAGAGAGGGATTGGGTGAGAGAGAGAGAGAGGGACTGGGTGAGAGAGAGAGAGAGGGAATGGGTGAGTGAGAGAGAGAGGGACTGGGTGAGAGAGAGAGGGACTGGGTGAGAGAGAGAGAGGGAATGGGTGAGAGAGAGAGGGACTGGGTGAGAGAGAGGGGGACTGGGTGAGAGAGAGAGGGGGACTGGGTGAGAGAGAGAGCGAGAGGGACTGGGTGAGAGAGAGAGGGATTGGGTGAGAGAGAGAGAGGGACTGGGTGAGAGAGAGAGAGGGATTGGGTGAGAGAGAGAGGGATTGGGTGAGAGAGAGAGAGGGACTGGGTGAGAGAGAGAGACTGGGTGAGAGAGAGAGGGACTGGGTGAGAGAGAGAGGGACTGGGTGAGAGAGAGAGAGGGACTGGGTTAGAGAGAGAGAGAGAGGGACTGGGTGAGAGAGAGAGGGGGACTGGGTGAGAGAGAGAGAGGAGGACTGGGTGAGAGAGAGAGAGAGAGAGGGACTGGGTGAGAGAGAGAGGGATTGGGTGAGAGAGAGAGAGGGACTGGGTGAGAGAGAGAGAGAGACTGGGTGAGAGAGAGGGATTGGGTGAGAGAGAGAGAGAGGGACTGGGTGAGAGAGAGAGAGAGGGAATGGGTGAGTGAGAGAGAGGGACTGGGTGAGAGAGAGAGGGACTGGGTGAGAGAGAGAGGGAATGGGTGAGAGAGAGAGGGACTGGGTGAGAGAGGGGGACTGGGTGAGAGAGAGAGGGGGACTGGGTGAGAGAGAGAGAGAGAGGGACTGGGTGAGAGAGAGAGGGATTGGGTGAGAGAGAGAGAGGGACTGGGTGAGAGAGAGAGAGGGATTGGGTGAGAGAGAGAGGGATTGGGTGAGAGAGAGAGAGGGACTGGGTGAGAGAGAGAGACTGGGTGAGAGAGAGAGGGACTGGGTGAGAGAGAGAGAGAGAGACTGGGTGAGAGAGAGAGAGGGACAGGATGAGAGAGAGAGGGACTGGGTGAGAGAGAGAGAGAGAGACTGGGTGAGAGAGAGAGAGAGGGACAGGGTGAGAGAGAGAGAGGGACTGGGTGAGAGAGAGAGAGAGAGGGACTGGATGAGAGAGAGAGAGAGGGACTGGGTGAGAGAGAGAGGGACTGGGTGAGAGACAGAGAGAGAGACTGGGTGAGAGAGAGAGAGAGGGACTGGGTGAGAGAGAGAGCGAGAGGGACTGGATGAGAGAGAGAGAGAGGGACTGGGTGAGAGAGAGAGGGGGACTGGGTGAGAGAGAGAGAGGGACTGGGTGAGAGAGAGAGAGAGGGACTGGGTGAGAGAGAGAGAGAGAGAGGGACTGGGTGAGAGACAGAGAGAGGGACTGGGTGAGAGAGAGAGAGAGGGACTGGGTGAGAGAGAGAGCGAGAGGGACTGGATGAGAGAGAGAGAGAGGGACTGGGTGAGAGAGAGAGGGGGACTGGGTGAGAGAGAGAGAGGGACTGGGTGAGAGAGAGAGAGAGGGACTGGGTGAGAGAGAGAGAGAGAGAGGGACTGGGTGAGAGAGAGAGAGGGGGACTGGGTGAGAGAGAGAAGGGGACTGGGTGAGAGAGAGAGAGAGGGACTGGGTGAGAGAGAGAGAGGGTGAGAGAGGGTGAGAGAGAGAGAGAGACTGGGTGAGAGAGAGAGAGGGGGACTGGGTGAGAGAGAGAAGGGGACTGGGTGAGAGAGAGAGAGAGGGACTGGGTGAGAGAGAGAGAGGGTGAGAGAGGGTGAGAGAGAGAGAGAGACTGGGTGAGAGAGAGAGAGGGGGACTGGGTGAGAGAGAGAAGGGGACTGGGTGAGAGAGAGAAGGGGACTGG
>NW_027596203.1:125117-160117 GCF_964194155.1 Cetorhinus maximus
ATGACAGCCTGGGCCGTGCCGTCTCTGCAGCATTTGCTGAATCTCAAATCTCTATTCTAGCTCCACTTGCTGACACCACATTTCGTGCTTAGAGGAGAGCAACGTTCCCTCAGTGGCTTCCCCGAGAGAGGACTATACTGAACTGACCTGAGATAGGATCGTCCACAGGCTACAGCAAGCCAGATTGGTCATGTGGTTCCATTTCATTGCAAAACCCAAACAATTCTGTTCGTTAGGAAAAGGGGGATGTTTGGGTTTTTAAATGCAATGGGTACTACATGTCCTATCTGGCTTTCCGTAGTCAGGTGACCTCTGCCATTCTTTTCCTTTTCTCTATTCATTCACGGGATGTGGGCTTCACTGGCTGGGCCCAGCATTTATTGCACATCCCTAATTGCCCCTTGAGAAGGTGGTGGGTGAGCTCCCTTCTTGAACCGCTGCAGTCCCCGTGTGGTGTAGGTACACCCACTGTGCTGGAGTCCCAGGATTTTGACCCAGCGACAGGGAAGGAACGGCCGATATATTTAAAAGTCGGGATGGTGAGTGGCTCGGAGGGGAACTTCCAGGTGGTGGGTGTTCCCCATGTGTCTGCTGCCCTTGTCCTTCTAGATGGTAGTGGTGGTGGGTTTGGAAGGTGCTGTCGAAGGAGCCTTGGTGGGTCAATGAGGAAATGACTCTGGAAGGAGACATCTTATAATCAGTTCAATAAAGTCCTCTCTCTGTGAAGATACTGGTGCCTTTGTACACCGGACATAATTGTGCTAAATGTTGAAGCAATTTACCGATCTATGTTTCAGGAGCTCTGAATTCCACTAGTCCGACTGCTAGCAACATGGATTCAAAAGGACAGGGTGAGTCGATCACATTCTAGAGCGCAGAGAGAGATCCCATCACGGTGTTAGTTTTAGTGTTATCATTATGAGGCGGTTCGAGTTTACATGATCTCACTGGTTTAGAACTCAGTTTCACTTCCTCAGTATTTAAGGTGAGGTGAGAGTGACTGCCCTTGACATCAAGGCAGCATTTGACCGAGTGTGGCATCAAGGAGCCCGGGCAAAACTGGAGTCAATGGGAATCAGGGGGAAAACTCTCCGCTGGTTGGAGCCATACCCAGCACAAAGGAAGATGGTTGTGGCTGTTGGAGGTCAGTCATCTCAGCTCCAGGACATGACTGCAGGAGTTCCTCAGGGTAGTGTCCTCGGCCCAACCATCTTCAGCTGCTTCATCAATGACCTTCCTTCCATCTTAAGGTCAGAAGTGGGGATGTTCGCTGATGATTGCACAATGTTCAGCACCATTCACGACTCCTCAGATACTGAAGCAGCCCATGTCCAAATGCAGCAAGACCTGGACAATATCCAGGCTTGGGCTGACAAGTGGCAAATAACATTCGCGCCACACAAGTGCCAGACAATGACCATCTTCAACAAGAGAGAATCTTACCATCGCCCCTTGACATTCAATGGCATTACCATCACTGAATCCCCCACTATCAACATCCTGGGGGTTACCATTGACCAGAAACTGCACTGGACTAGCCGTATTTATACGTGGCTAAAAGAGCGGGTCAGAGGCTAGGAATCCTGCGGTGAGTAACTCACCTCCTGACTCCCCAGAACCTGTCCACCATCTACAAGGTACAAGTCAGGAGTGTGATGGAATACTCCCCACTTGCCTGGATGAGTGCAGCTCCCACAACACATAAGAAGCTCGACACCATCCAGGACAAAGCAGCCCCGCTTGATTGGCACCACATCCACAAATATTCACTCCCTCCAGCAGATGAGTTCTTCCTGCACTATTTGAGGGTCAGTATTGAGGGAGTGCAGCAATGTCAGAGGGTCAGTAATGAGGGAGTGCTGCATTGTCAGAGGGTCAGTACTGAGGGAGTGCTGCACTGTTGAAGGGTCAGTACTGAGGGAGTCCCGCACTGTTGGGGGGTCAGTATTGAGGGTTCCGTTGCATTTCAAAACGCAAACAATTCTGTTCGTTAGGGAAAGGGCGATGATTGGGTTTTTAAATGCAATGGGTACTACATGTCCTATCTGGCTTTCCGTAGTCAGGTGACCTCTGCCATTCTTTTTCTTTTTTTTATTCATTCACGGGATGTGGGCGTCCCTGACTGGACCCGCATATATTGCCCATCCCTAATTGCCCCTTGAGATGGTGGTGGGTGAGCTTCCTTCTTCAGCCGCTGCAGTCCCTGTGGTGTAGGTACACCCACAGCGCTGTTAGGGAGGGAGTTCCATGATTTTGACCCAGCGACAGTGAAGGAACGGCCGATATATTTAAAAGTCGGGATGGTGAGTGGCTCGGAGGGGAACTTCCAGGTGGTGGGTGTTCCCCATGTGTCTGCTGCCCTTGTCCTTCTAGATGGTAGAGGTGGTGGGTTTGGAAGGTTCTGTCGAAGGAGCCTTGGTGGGTCAATGAGGAAATGACTCTGGAAGGAGCCATTTTATAATCAGTTCATTAAATTCCTCTCTCTGTGAAGATACTGGTGCCTTTGAACACCGGACGCAATTGTGCTAAATGTTGAAGCTATTTACCGATCTATGTTTCAGGAGCTCTGAATTCCACTAGTCCGACTGCTAGCAACATGGATTCAAAAGGACAGGGTGAGTCGATCACATTCTAGAGCGCAGAGAGAGATCCCATCACGGTGTTAGTTTTAGTGTTATCATTATGAGGCGGTTCGAGTTTACATGATCTCACTGGTTTAGAACTCAGTTTCACTTCCTCAGTATTTAAGGTGAGGTGAGAGTGACTGCCCTTGACATCAAGGCAGCATTTGACCGAGTGTGGCATCAAGGAGCCCGGGCAAAACTGGAGTCAATGGGAATCAGGGGGAAAACTCTCCGCTGGTTGGAGTCATGCCCAGCACAAAGGAAGATGGTTGTGGTTTTGGAGGTCAGTCATCTCAGCTCCAGGACATCACTGCAGGAGTTCCTCAGGGTAGTGTCCTCGGCCCAACCATCTTCAGCTGCTTTATCAATGACCTTCCTTTCATCATAAGGTCAGAAGTGGGGATGTTCGCTGATGATTGCACAATGTTCAGCACCATTCCTGACTCCTTAGATACTGAAGCAGTCCATGTCCAAATGCAGCAATTGGACAATATCCAGGCTTGGGCTGACCAGTGACAAGTAACATTCACGCTACACAAGTGTCAGGCAATGACCATCTCCAACAAGAGATTCCAACCATCGCCCCTTGACATTCAATGGCATCACCATCACTGAATCCCCCACTACCAACATCCTGGGGGTTACCATTGACCAGAAAATGAACTGGACTAGCCATATAAATACTGTGGCTACAATAGCTGGTCAGAGGCTGGGAATCCTGCGGAGAGTAACTCACCTCCTGACTCCCCAAAGTCTGTCCACCATCTACAACGCACAAGTCAGGAGTGTGATGGAATACTCCCCACTTGCCTGGATGAGTGCAGCTCCAACAACACTCAAGAAGCTCGACACCATCCAGGACAAAGCAGCCCCGCTTGATTGGCACCCCATCCACAAACATTCACTCCCTCCAGCAGATGAGTTCTTCCTGCAATGTTTGAGGGTCAGTATTGAGGGAGTGCAGCAATGTCAGAGGGTCATTGCTGAGTGTGCGCTGCATTGTCAGAGTGTCAATGCTGAGGGAGTGCTACACTATCAGAGTGTCAGTGCTGAGGGAGTGCTACACTGTCAGAGGGTCAGTACTGAGGGAATGTCGCACTGTCGGAGGGTCAGTACTGAGGGAGTGCCGCACTGTCGGAGGGTCAGTACTGAGGGAGTGCTGCAGTGTCAGAGGGTCAGTACTGAGGGAGTGCCGCACTGTCGGAGGGTCAGTACTGAGGGAGCTCTGCACATCTCTGGATGACAGCCTGGGCCGTGCCGTCTCTGCAGCATTTGCTGAATCTCAAATCTCTATTCCAGCTCCACTTGCTGACACCACGTTTCGTGCTTAGAGGAGAGCAACGTTCCCTCAGTGGCTTCCCCGAGAGAGGACTATACTGAACTGACCTGAGATAGGATCGTCCACAGGCTACAGCAAGCCAGATTGGACATGTGGTTCCATTTCATTGCAAAACCCAAACAATTCTGTTCGTTAGGAAAAGGGGGATGTTTGGGTTTTTAAATGCAATGGTTACTACATGTCCTATCTGGCTTTCCGTAGTCAGGTGACCTCTGCCATTCTTTTTCTTTTTTTTAATTCATTCACGGGATGTGGGCGTCCCTGGCTGTGGCCAGTGTTTATTGCCCATCCCTAATTGCCCCTTGTGAAGGTGGTGGGTGAGCTCCCTTCTTGAGTCGCTGCAGTCCCCGTGTGGTGTAGGTATACCCACTGTGCTGTTAGGGAGGGAGTTCCATGATTTTGACCCAGCGACAGTGAAGGAACGGCCGATATACTTAAAAGTCAGGATGGTGAGTGGCTTGGAGGGGAACTTCCAGGTGGTGGTGTTCCCATGTGTCTGCTGCCCTTGTCCTTCTAGATGGTAGAGGTGGTGGGTTTGGAAGGTTCTGTCGAAGGAGCCTTGGTGGGACAATGAGGAAATGACTCTGGAGGGAGCCATCTTATAATCAGTTCAATAAAGTCCTCTCTCTGTGAAGATACTGGTGCCTTAGAACACCAGACATAATTGTGCTAAATGTTGAAGCAATTTACCGATCTATGTTTCAGGAGCTCTGAATTCCACTAGTCCGACTGCTAGCAACATGGATTCAACAGGACAGGGTGAGTCGATCACATTCTAGAGCGCAGAGAGAGATCCCATCACGGTGTTAGTTTTAGTGTTATCATTATGAGGCGGTTCGAGTTTACATGATCTCACTGGTTTAGAACTCAGTTTCACTTCCTCAGTATTTAAGGTGAGGTGAGAGTGACTGCCCTTGACATCAAGGCAGCATTTGACCGAGTGTGGCATCAAGGAGCCCGGGCAAAACTGGAGTCAATGGGAATCAGGGGGAAAACTCTCCGCTGGTTGGAGTCATACCTAGCACAAAGGAAGATGGTTGTGGTTGTTGGTGGTCAGTCATCTCAGCTCCAGGACATGACTGCAGGAGTTCCTCAGGGTAGTGTCCTCGGCCCAACCATCTTCAGCTGCTTCATCAATGATCTTCCTTCCATCATAAGGTCAGAAGTGGGGATGTTCGCTGATGATTGCACAATGTTCAGCACCATTCACAACTCCTCAGACACTGAAGCAGCCCATGTCCAAATGCAGCAAGACCTGGACAATATCCAGGCTTGGGCTGACAAGTGGCAAGTAACACTCACACCACACAAGTGTCAGGCAATGACCATCTCCAACAAGAGATTCCAACCATTGTCCCTTGACATTCAATGGCATCACCATCACTGAATCCCCCACTATCAACATCCTGGGGGTTACCATTGACCAGAAACTGAACTGGACCAGCCATTTAAATACTGTGGCTACAAGAGCAGGTCAGAGGCTGGGAATCCTACAGCGAGTAACTCACCTGACTCCCCAAAGCCTGCCCACCATCTACAAGGCACAAGTCAGGAGTGTGATGGAACACTCCCCACTTACCTGGATGAGTGCAGCTCCCACAACACTCAAGAAGTTCAACACCATCCAGGACAAAGCAGCCCCGCTTGATTGGCACCCCCATCCACAAACATTCACTCCCTCCAGCAGATGAGTTCTTCCTGCACTGTTTGAGAGTCAGTATTGAGGGAGTGCAGCAATGTCGGAGGGTCAGTGCTGAGTGTGCACTGCATTGTCAGAAGGTCAGCACTGAGGGAGCGCTGCACTGTCAGAGGGTCTGCACTTAGTGAGTGCCGCACTGTTGGAGGGTCAGTACTGAGGGAGCACTGCATTGTTAGAGGGTCAGTACTGTGGGAGTGCTGCACTATCAGAGGGTCAGTGCTGAGGGAGTGCCACAATGTCGGGGGGTCAGTACTGAGGGAGGGCTGCACTGTCGGAGTGTCAGTACTGAGGGAATGCTGCACTGTCGGAGGTTCAGTACTGAGGAAGTGCTGTACTGTTTGAGGGTCAGTTCTGAGGGAAAGCCGCACTGTCGGAGGATCAGTACTGAGGGAGTGCTGCACTGTGAGAGGGTCAGTACTGAGGGAGTGCTGCAGCGTCAGAGGGTCAGTGCTGAGGGATGCTGCAGTGTTGGAGGGTCAGTACAGAGGGAGCACTGCACTGTCAGAGGGTCAGTACTGAGGTAGTGCTGCACTGTCGGGGGGTCAGTACTGAGGGAGTGCTGCAGTGTTGGAGGGTCAGTACTGAGGTAGTGCCGCACTGTCGGAGGATCAGTACTGAGGGAGTGCTGCAGTGTCGGAGGGTCAGTACTGAGGGAGTGTCGCACTGTCAGAGGGTCTGCACTCAGGGAGTGCCGCACTGTTGGAGGGTCAGTACTGAGGGAGTGCTGCACTGTCAGAGGGTCAGTACTGAGGGAGTGCTGCACTGTTGAAGGGTCAGTTCTGAGGGAGTGCTGCACTGTTGGAGGGTCAGTACTGAGGGAGTGCTGCACTGTCGGAGGGTCAGTACTGAGGGAGCGCTGCACTGTCAGAGGGTCAGTACTGAGGGAGTGCTGCACTGTCGGAGGGTCAGTACTGAGGGAGTGCCGCACTGTCGGAGGGACAGTACTGAGGGAGTGCTGCAGTGTCGGAGGGTCAGCACTGAGGGAGCTCTGCACATCTCTGGATGACAGCCTGGGCCGTGCCGTCTCTGCAGCATTTGCTGAATCTCAAATCTCTATTCCAGCTCCACTTGTTGACACCACATTTCGTGCTTAGAGAGAGCAACGTTCCCTCAGCCCCTTCCCCGAGAGAGGTCTATACTGAACTGACCTGAGATAGGATCGTCCACAGACTACAGCAAGCCAGATTGGACATGTGGTTCCATTTCATTTCAAAACCCAAACAATTCTGTTCGTTAGGGAAAGGGGGGTGTTTGGGTTTTTAAATGCAATGGGTACTACATGTCCTATCTGGATTTCCGTAGTCAGGTGACCTCTGCCATTCTTTTTCTTTTTTTTATTCATTCACGGGATGTGGGCGTCCCTGGCTGTGGCCAGCATTTATTGCCCCATCCCTAATTGCCCCTTGAGAAGGTGGTGGTTGAGCTGCCTTCTTGAGCCGCTGCAGGCCCCGTGAGGTGTAGGTACACCCACTATGCTGTTAGGGAGGGAGTTCCAGGATTTTGACCCAGCGACAGTGAAGGAACGGCCGATATATTTAAAAGTCAGGATGGTGAGTGGCTCGGAGGGGAACTTCCAGGTGGTGGTGTTTCCCATGTGTCTGCTGCCCTTGTCCTTCTAGATGGTAGAGGTCGTTGGTTTGGAAGGTTCTGTCGAAGGAGCCTTGGTGGGTCAATGAGGAAATGACTCTGGAGGGAGCCATCTTATAATCAGTTCAATAAAGTCCTCTCTCTGTGAAGATACTGGTGCCTTTGAACACCAGACATAATTGTGCTAAATGTTGAAGCAATTTACCGATCTATGTTTCAGGAGCTCTGAATTCCACTAGTCCGACTGCTAGCAACATGGATTCAAAAGGACAGGGTGAGTCGATCACATTCTAGAGCGCAGAGATAGATCCCATCACGGTGTTAGTTTTAGTGTTATCATTATGAGGCCGTTCAAGTTTACATGATCTCACTGGTTTAGAACTCAGTTTCACTTCCTCAGTATTTAAGGTGAGGTGAGAGTGACTGCCCTTGACATCAAGGCAGCATTTGACCGAGTGTGGCATCAAGGAGCCCGGGCAAAACTGGAGTCAATGGGAATCAGGGGGAAAACTCTCCGCTGGTTGGAGTCATACCCAGCACAAAGGAAGATGGTTGTGGTTGATGGAGGTCAGTCATCTCAGCTCCAGGACATCACTGCAGGAGTTCCTCAGGGTAGTGACCTCGGCCCAACCATCTTCAGCTGCTTCATCAATGACCTTCCTTTCATCATAAAGTCAGAAGTGGGGGTGTTCGCTGATGATTGCACAATGTTCAGCACCATTCACGACTCCTCAGATACTGAAGCAGCCCATGTCCAAATGCAGCAAGACCTGGACAATATCCAGGCTTGGGCTGACAAGTGGCAAGTAACATTCACACCACACAAGTGCCAGGCAATGACCATCTCCAACAAGAGAGAATCTAACCATCGCCCCCTAATGTTCAATGACATTACCATCACTGAATCCCCCACTATCAACATCCTGGGGGGTTACCATTGACCAGAAACTGAACTGGACCAGCCATATCTATACTGTGGCTACAAGAGCAGGTCAGAGGCTGGGAATCCTGCAGCGAGTAACTCACCTCCTGACTCCCCAAAGCCTGTCCACCATCTACAAGGCACAAGTCAGGAGTGTGATGGAATACTCTCCACTTGCCTGGATGAGTACAACTCCCAAAGCACTCAAGAAGCTCAACACCATCCAGGACAAAGCAGCCCCACTTGACTGGCACCCCATCCACAAACATTCACTCCCTCCAACAGATGAGTTTTTCCTCCACTGTTTGAGGGTCGGTATTGAGGGAGTGCAGCAATGTCGGAGTCTCAGTGCTGAGGGAGTGCTGCACTGTCAGAGGGTCAGAGCTGAGGGAATGCTGCACTGTCGGAGGGTCAGCACTGAGGGAGTGCTGCACTTTCGGAGGGTCAGTACTGAGGGAATGCTGCACTGTCAGAGGGTCAGTACTGAGGGAGCGCTGCACTGTCAGAAGGTCAGTACTGAGCAAGTGCTGCACTGTAGGAGGGTCAGTACTGAGGGAGTGCTGCACTGCCAGAGGGTCAGTACTGAGGGAGTGCTGCACTGTCAGAGGGTCAGTACTGAGGGAGTGCTGCACTGTTGGAGGGTCAGTACTGAGGGAGTGCTGCACTGTTGGAGGGTCAGTACTGAGGGAGTGCTGCACTGTCAGAGGGTCAGTACTGAGGGAGTGCTGCACTGTAGGAGGGTCAGTACTGAGGGAGCGCTGCACTGTTGGAGGGTCAGTACTGAGGGAGTGCTGCACTGTCAGAGGGTCAGTACTGAGGGAGCGCTGCACTGTCAGAAGGTCAGTACTGAGCAAGTGCTGCACTGTAGGAGGGTCAGTACTGAGGGAGTGCTGCATTGTCAGAGGGTCAGTACTGAGGGAGTGCTGCATTGTAGGTGTGCCAGTACTGAGGGAGTGCTGCACTGTCGGAGGGTCAGTACTGAGGGAGTGCTGCACTGTCAGAGGGTCAGTACTGAGGGAGTGCTGCACTGTCGGAGGGTCAGTACTGAGGGAGTGCTGCACTGTCGGAGGGTCAGTACTGAGGGAGAGCTGCACTGTCGGAGGGTCAGTACTGAGGGAGTGCCGCACTGTCGGAGGGTCAGTACTGAGGCAGTGCTGCACTGTCAGAGGGTCCGTACTGAGGGAGCGCTGCACTGTAGGAGGGTCAGTACTGAGGGAGTGCTGCACTGTCGGAGTGTCAGTACTGAGGGAGTGCTGCACTGTCGGAGGTTCAGTACTGAGGGAGTGCTGCACTGTCGGAGGTTCAGTACTGAGGGAGTGCTGCACTGTCAGAGGGTAGATGCTTCCACTTCTCAGGGGACAGACCAGAACTAGGAGCCATCGATATAAGATCGTCACTAATAAACCCAATGGGGAATTCAGGAGAAACATCTTTACCCAGAGAGTGGGGAGAATGTGGGACTCGTTCCCACAGGGAGTGGTCGAGGTGAATAGTGTTGATGTGTTTAAGGGGGGAGCTGGATAAACACACGAGGGGGAGAAAGGAATAGAAGGGTATGGGGCTGGGGTGAGATGGAGAGGGATGGGTGCGAGGGAAGAGGCTGGTGTGGAGCAGAAACACCAGCACCGACCTGTTAAACAACGTCACTCAGTCTCTTTTCTAGATAAAAGCACTCCCAAATTGTTCCATCCTTCCTGACATTTTTAACCTCTCAATTACGAACGTGCAAACTGGGGGCAGGAGGAGGCCCTTCAGCCCCTCGAGCCTGCTCTGCCATTCAATAGGATGATGGCTGACCTGGGTGTGGCTTCAACTGTGCTTCCCTGTCTACCCCTGAAAACCTTGGACTCCCTGGTCAATCAACAATCGTTCGCCCCCCAGCCTTAAAAATACTCAATGGTCCAGCCTGAGGATGTGAATTCCACAGACTCACGACCCTCTGAGAGAAGAAATTCCTCTTCATCTTCATCTTCAGCAGCAGACACCTTACTCAGAGACTGTGCCCCCCACCTCGTTCTAGATTCCCCCACGAGGGGGAAATATCCTCCCAGTATCCACCCTGTCCAGCCCCCTCAGAATCGTATATGTTTCGCTAAGATCACCCCTCATTCTTCTAAACTCCAATGGATCCAGGGTCCAACCAGCTCAACCTCTCCCTCATAAAACAAACCCCCTTCATCCCAGGAATCAGCCCAGTGAACCTTCTCTGAACTGCCTCCAGTGCGAGTCTATCCCTCCTTAAGTGAGGAGACCAGTACTGTCCACGGTGCTCCTGATGTGGTCTCACCAAATGTACCCCTGTAGCCAAACTACTTTTATACTCCATCCCCCCAACCCTCGCAATGAACGACAGCATTCCATTTGCCTTCCTGATCACTTGCTGCATCCGGATACTAACTTTTTTGTGATTCATGTACCAGGACACCCAGATCCCTCTGCACCTCAGAGTCCTGCAGTCTCTGTCCATTTAGATCATTTGCTCCTTTTCTATTCTTCCTGCCCAAGTGGACAAGTTCGCATTTTCCCACCTTATGCTCCGTCCGCCAATTTCTTGCCCACTCACTCAACCTATCCATGTCCCTTTGCAGACTCCTTATGCCCTCTTCACAACTTATCTTTGTGTCATCAGCAAATTCAGCATCTATACATTAGGTCTTGTCATCCAAATCATTGGTATAAATTATAAATAATTGAGGCCCCAGCACTGATCTCTGTGGCACTCCACTTGTCACATCTTGCCAACCTGAAATTGACCCATTTATACCTACTATCTGTTTCCTGTTAGCTAGCCAATCCTCTATCCGTGCTAATATGTCACTCCCTGCACCATGAGCTCTTACTTTGCATAGTAACATTTGGTGTGGCACCTTCTAAAACGCCTTCTAGAAATCTAAGTACAGCACATCCATCGATTCCCCTTTACCCACGTTGCTTGTTACTTCCTCAAAGAACTCGAATAAATTAGCCAAACATGATTTCCCTTTCACAAAACCATGGTGACTCTGCCTGATTACATTGAGATTTTCTAAGTGCCGCGCTCTAACCTCCTTAATAATAGATTCCAGCATTTTCCCTATGACCAGGTGTTAATCTAACTGGTCTGTAGTTTCCTGCTTTCTGTCTCCTTCCTTTCTTGAGTAGAGGAGTCACATTCGCTATTTTCCAATCTGATGGGACCTCTCCAGAACCGAGGGAATTTTGGAAAATTAAAACCAATGAATCCACGATCTCAGCAGCCACTCCTTTTCAGACCCGAGGGTGAAGTCCATTGGGACCCGGGGACTTGTCAGCTTTTAGTTTGAATAATTTTCTCAGTCCCCCTTTCCCTGGGGATTGGAATTGTTTTAAGTTCCTCCCTCCCTCCCAACTCCAGATTCACAATTATTTCTGGGATGTTATTTGTATCTTCTACAGTGAAGACAAACACAAAACATCTGTTCAGTTCATCCTGCATTTCCTTATTATCCATTATTAATTCCCCAATCTCACTCTCTGGAGGACCAATGGTCACTTTACTCCCTCTTTTCCTTTTTAAATACCTCTAGAAACTCTTACTATCACCTTTTATATCTCTAGCTAGCTTTCTCTCGAACTCTAATTTTACCCTTATTATTATTTTTCAGCAATTCTTTGCTTGTTTTTTTGCATTCTGTCCAATCTTCTGACCTGCCACTCATCTTTAAGGAATTGTATGCTTTTATTGTCAAATTTCAGTTCCTTAGTTATCCATGGATGGTGTGTTTGTCTCTTGAACTCTTTCAGGAATGTATCCTTTCTGAGTATTCTGAAATATCCCCTTAGTTGTCTATCACTGCATCTCTACTGACCCATCCCTTCACCTAATTTCCCAGTTCATTTTTGCCCTTAATTCATAATTGCCCTTAGCTCAGTTCAATCCACTGGTCTTAGGCCCATCTTTTCTCCCTCCAAAGTGAATGCAAAATTCGGCCTTGTTATGATCACTGTTGCCGAGTGGCGCTCTAGTACCGAGGTCATCAATTAAACCTGCCTCTTCGCACAGGCCCTGGTATCTGGTAACATGCTTGTAAATGCGCCCAGTGTCGAAACGTCAACTTTGCTCTTCTCCGCCAATGCCGCCAGACCTGCTGAGTCTTTCCAGGTATTTCTGTTTTTGTGCTGTGAAGTAATTTCCTGGTTTATGTTTCAGGGACCACTGATTCAACCACTCTGACTGCCGACGTCAAAACCGCAGACAAAATTGGTGAGTCTACCTCCTTCTAGAGCTCATACTGAGGTGGTGGGGGGGAGGCCCCAGCGCAGTGTTAGTTTTAAAGTTATCATTGCGGAGGTCTGTGAGGCGACAAGACCACACTAGTTCAAAACACAATTTGAATACTTTTAGCGCATTGTGTTATAATTCGGCGACACCCCATCCGCACACATCCACTCCCTCCACCACCGACGCACGGGGGCAGCAGTGTGTGTGTGTGTGCACCGTCTACAAGACGCACTGCAGCAACTCACCCAAGGCTCCTCCGACAGCACCACCCAAACCCACGACCGCTACCGTCTAGAAGGACAAGGGCAGCAGGCACATGGAGGGGGGGAACACCCACCACCGCCTGGAAGTTCCCCTCCCAGCCACTCGCCATCCTGACTTGGAGGTGGCAGGGAGTCACGTGGAGCTAAATGGCAACGGTGAGCGTGTTACGGGAGCTTAATGACAAACTGGGAGAGGGGTTCACATCTACCGGCATGGACGCCAAGTTGGGAGTGGGTTCGTACCTACCGGGGTAGCAGCGGAGCGGTCGTGACGCGGTGCCAGTAATTCGGAGGCACAGAGTGACCTCCCCGGGGGACACGGGATCGAATCCCCTCACGGCCGTTATAAATTCAATGAGTAAAACCTGGAATTCAGAGCGAATCTCAGTGACGGTGACTGTGAAACTATCATCGATTGACGATAGGATGCCAAAGGGGCTAATTAAATGCAAAACCTTCCTCTCTCCCCCCCTCCCACCTGACAGCACGCATCAACCTGACGATGGGGCTGAGCCCTTGCTCGGGCAGAGTGGAGGTCGAGTACAATGGGACCTGGGGGACAGTGTGCGATGATCACTGGGGTGACGAGGAGGCCGCCGTGGTGTGCCGGCAGCTGGGCTGCGGCGGCGCCAAGGTGGTGGTTAACTCCTCCGCCTTCGGTCTGAAGAAGGGGAAGATCTGGCTGGACGACATGAATTGCACGGGGAGGGAGGCCTCTCTGTCGGAGTGCGCACACCGCCAGTGGGGCGAGAGCGACTGCTCATACAAGGAGGACGCTGGGGTCATCTGTGAAAGTAAGCGGCCATTTCCACAAACTCTGTGGTCAGCAGTGGCTTAGACCGGTTACCACTTCACTCCATCTCTCTCTATTTCTCTTTGTGTGTGTGTCTCTCTCTCTCTATTTCTCTCTCTCGCTGTCTCCCTCTGTCTCTCGCTATCTCCCTCTGTTTCTCTCTCTCTATTTCTCTTTGTGTGTGTGTCTCTCTCTCTCTCTCTACTTCTATCTCTCGATTTCGCTCCCTGCCTCTCTCTCGCTGTCTCCCTCTGTCTCTCACTATCTCCCTCTGTCTCTCTCTCTCTATTTCTCTCTCTCACTATCTCCCTCTGTTTCTCTCACTCCCTCTCTCTCTATTTCTCTTTGTGTGTGTGTCTCTCTCTCTCTATTTCTCTCTCTCACTATCTCCCTCTGTCTCTCACTATCTCCCTCTGTTTCTCTCACTCCCTCTCTCTCTATTTCTCTTTGTGTGTGTGTCTCTCTCTCTCTCTCTATTTCTCTCTCTCGATTTCGCTCCCTGTCTCTCTCTCGTTTTCTCCCTCTGTCTCTCACTATCTCCCTCTGTTTCTCTCTCTCTATTTCTCTTTGTGTGTGTGTCTCTCTCTCTACTTCTCTCTCTCGATTTCGCTCCCTGTTTCTCTCTCTCGCTGTCTCTCTCTGTCTCTCACTATCTCCCCCTGTCTCTCTCTCTCTATTTCTCTTTGTGTGTGTGTGTGTCTCTCTCTCTCGCTACTTCTCTCTCTCGATTTCGTTCCCTCTCGCTCTCTCGCTGTCTCCCTCTGTCTCTCACTATCTCCCTCTGTTTCTCTCTCTCCCTCTGTTTCTCTCTTTCCCTCTCTCTCTCTCTATTTCGTTCTTCAGTTTGTCCGGAGAGGTGCTGAACTCTTTCTGTTCCTCTACGTTACTGTTCCAGAGGCCAGGAACAAACTCAGACCGGGGGGAATCGCGTCGCCTGTGAAGGTCTCTCAGCGGGTTTTACATTTCCTTTGCGAAAGTTATTCACTTCACCTTGAACCCTGTCACTCCGCAGCCTCTCCCTGAGTTTGAGTTCTGCCGCTCTTCCATGTTTCTGTTTGAGATAGACGGCGTTCCTTCAGGAGGCTGAGTCCTCACGCACCCCCTTTTCCATCCTGTCGCGCTCCTCGAACTCCCAGCGCTCTTTCTGCCAAACTTTGCCTCGTTCCTTTTTTTCCAGACAGGAACTCTCCCAGCTTCCAATTGAAATCTCACTGGCCAATCAAGGTCGGATTTCCCTTAACCCGTTTCACCCGAGAAGGCTTGGTTCCCCCACCTCTCAACACCATCACGGGTAGCAGTGCCGATTGCTGTCTATAAGGGACAGTTACTCTGCCGATCCCTTTCACTTGGATTTATTCACCTGTGCACAACTGCAGCTTGGCAGATGTTTGTTCCAAACTTAATTGATGATCACCAGGACAATTCTTAAAGATACAGTCCAACATTTAGCACAACAATAATTACTACAGTATCTCTTCATTTTCTCTCTCTCTCTCTCTCGTTGCCTCTCTCAGTTTTTGTCTCTCTATCTGTCTCTCTCTCTCTCTCACTATTGCACCCTCTCTCTCTCTCTCTCAGAATCTGCCTCTTTCCATATCGATCTCTCTCTGGCTCTCTTTCTCTCTCTGTCTCGGACTCTCCCACTCTCTCTGCCTGTCTCCCTTTCTCTGTCAGTCCTTCTCTGTCTCAGTCTCTCTCTCTCTCTCTCTCTCTCCCTCTCTCTCTCGCTCTCTGTCACGGGGCTGTGAGATTATTGAATTTAATGTTCAATCTCAGAATGCTGTCCTTTTCAGAGGAAGATTTGGAAAAGCTGCAAAAAATGCTGAACAAATGCTCAGGGAATTATTACAGGACAAAAGGCGAGGAGATATGTGCAGGTATGTTCAGTGTCCACAGGCTTTGTAACAGCACCAACCCAGACATGTCTAAGAGTCATTAAAAACCCAGACAGCTCAGACCTTTACTCTGTATCTAACCCCGTGCTGTACCTGTCCTGGGAGTGTTTGATGGGGACAGTGTAGCGGGAGCTTTACTCTGTATCTAACCCTTTGCTGTACCTGTCCTGGGAGTGTTTGATGGGGACAGTGTAGAGGGAGCTTTACTCTGTATCTAACCCCGTGCTGTACCTGTCCTGGGAGTGTTTGATGGGGACAGTGTAGAGGGAGCTTTACTCTGTATCTAACCCCGTGCTGTACCTGTCCTGGGAGTGTTTGATGGGGACGGTGTAGAGGGAGCTTTACTCTGTATCTAACCCCGTGCTGTACCTGTCCTGGGAGTGTTTGATGTGGACGGTGTAGAGGGAGCTTTATTCTGTATCTAACCCTGTGCTGTACCTGTCCTGGGAGTGTTTGATGGGGACAGTGTAGAGGGAGCTTTACTCTGTACCTAACCCCATGCTGTACCTGTCGTGGGAGTGTTTGATCGGGATGGTGTAGAGGGAGCTTTACTCTGTATCTAACCCCGTGCTGTACCTGTCCTGGGAGTGTTTGATGGGGATAGTGTAGAGGGAGCTTTACTCTGTATCTAACCTCGTGCTGTACCTGTCCTTGGAGTGTTTGATGGGGGCAGTGTAGAGGGAGCTTTACTCTGTATCTAGCACCGTGCTGTACCTGTCCTGGGAGTGTTTGATGGGGACAGTGTAGAGGGGGCTTTACTCTGTATCTAACCCCGTGCTGTACCTGTCCTGGGAGTGTTTGATGGGGACAGTGTAGAGGGAGCTTTACCCTGTATCTAACCCCGTGCTGTCCCTGTCCTGGGAGTGTTTGATGGGGACAGTGTAGAGGGGGCTTTACTCTGTATCTAACCCCGTGCTGTACCTGTCCTGGGAGTGTTTGATGGGGACAGTGTAGCGGGAGCTTTACTCTGTATCTAACCCCGTGCTGTACCTGTCCTGGGAGTGTTTGATGGGGACAGTGTAGCGGGAGCTTTACTCTGTATCTAACCCCACTCGATACCATTGGGTTTTAGATCCGACTGGATTCAGGCTAGCCGATGGCCCTCACCGCTGCTGGGGTCGAGTGGAGATTGAATTGAATGGAACATGGGGGACCGTGTGTGATGATTTATGGAACGCAATGAGCACGAAGGTCGTCTGCGAACAGCTGAAGTGTGGGCCCGCCATCAACTCCTCCGGTGAAGAAGGGTCACACACTAAGGGTGATCCCACGTCTCCAATCTGGCTGAACCAAGTGCAGTGTCGTGGCAACGAGTCCGTGATCTGGGGCTGCCGCTCCTCATACTGGGGGGAGCTGGATTGCCACCACAAGGAGGATGTCGAAGTAGTTTGCGAATGTACGATCCCTTGCCCGCGGCCTTTCTGCCTCCTTGACCCCAGCCCCTCTTTTGAGCTTTCCGTGGCTGCCCATCACCACCCCATTCCCCTGGGGGCCGATGGAGCCAATTACCTCGAAGGAAAGCACTTTCCGGCTGAAAGACTTTTTTTGTTTTCCCTTCCAGTGATACACAACCAAGTGGATTATACATGGATCTGCAAAGCTGAGCAGTAAAATTCACCTTTTTGTATCCTTCTCTCCATAGTTTATTGAACTGGTGCCCTAGAAGCATCTGAAACACGAGCAGGAGGAGTCCATTCGTCCCCTGCAGTCTACTACCCCATTCAACACTGTCACGGTTGATCTTCTACCTCAGCTCAACCTTCCCTCCCTATCCCTTTGTGCCCCAAATATCCATTGACCTCAGCCTTGAATATAATCAACCACAGAGCACCCGCGGCTCCCTAGGGGAGAGAATTCCAAATACCCACAGCTCCCCCCTGCCCCCCCCCGCCGAGTGAGGACGTTTCTCCTCGTCTCCGTCCAAAATGGCCGACCCCCTTACCCTGAGAGATTTCTCCGTCTCTCGCCATTCAAAAAAAAAAAAATGGCGCCAGCGCGTCAGATGCCGTCGCGTTTCTGGACGCGGTGGGGGATCAGGTTTCGAGGGTAGGGGCTGGCCCGAGGGGCCGAACGGCCTCCTCCAGTCTCCTGTTTTACCCGGGGATGGCGTCGATGGTGCTGAGTTCAGCCCCGAGTGACACTGTCACCTCTCGCGTCATTCCAGCCCCATGGCCAAGTCGTCTTCCACCTTGAATCGAACGACGATGGGGTCACCTGCGTTGCGCTTCGGAGGACCCCTTCCAATCACGAGGGGAGGCATTGGCTGGAGTGAACGGAGAAATGTCGTCTCCCATTGTTAATGCAAATGTTTCCTGGAACCGCCCTGACCTGTTGCACAGCCTATGTTTGCTCTGTATAATTTTTCAGTGTGCAGTAAGTTCGATTGCGATGCTTAGCCTGATTTGGGTTGTTTTCTTTTTTTTTCAGTTCTACCTCTCCTTCAGGCACCAGGTGGGTAAAGTAATTTCCTGATATTGAAGAAATATTAAAACAATCTCACATACGGTTACTGCCTCTATACAGGTATGTCTTCACTTGCCAGAGGTGGCACAGTACCTCACTCTCTCACACACTCTCTCAAACTCAGTCTCTCTCTTACTCTCACTCGCTCTCTCTATCTAGCTATCTCACTCCCCCAATCTCTCTTGCCTCAAGTCAGCCTCCAAGAGTTTGTAATCGCCTCCAGCAATTTGATTCCCATAATACAGACAGAAAGCCCCTCAACTCAGTTTGGAAAAACACTGAACTGACGGACAGTCAGTCCTGAGGGAGAGCTGCACTGTCGGAGGGTCAGTACTGAGGGAGAGCTGCACTGTCGGAGGGTCAGTACTGAGGGAGTGCCGCACTGTCGGAGGGTCAGTACTGAGGGAGTGCTGCACTGTCGGAGGGTCAGTGCTGAGGGAGTGCTGCACTGTCGGAGGGTCAGTACTGAGGGAGTGCTGCACTGTCGGAGGGTCAGTGCTGAGGGAGTGCTGCACTGTCAGAGGGTCAGTACTGAGGGAGTGCTGCACTGTCGGAGGGTCAGTACTGAGGGAGCGCTGCACTGTCAGAGTGTCACTACTGAGGGAGTGCTGCACTGTCGGAGGGTCAGTACAGAGGGAGTGCCGCACTGTCAGAGGGTCAGTACAGAGGGAGTGCTGCACTGTCAGAGGGTCAGTACTGAGGTAGCGCTGCACTGTCAGAGGGTCAGTACAGAGGGAGTGCTGCACTGTCAGAGGGTCAGTACTGAGGTAGCGCTGCACTGTCAGAGGGTCAGTACTGAGGTAGCGCTGCACTGTCAGAGGGTCACTACTGAAGGAGTGCTGCACTGTCAGAGGGTCAGTAATGAGTGAGTACTGCACTGTTGGAGGATAGGCACTGAGGGAGAGCTGCACTGTCGTAGGTTCAGTACTGAGGGAGTGCCGCACTGTCAGAGGGTCAGTACTGAGGGAGTGCCGCACTGTCGGAGAGTCAGTACTGAGGGAGTGCTGCACTGTCGGAGGGTCAGTACTGAGGGAGTGCTGCACTGTCGGAGGGTCAGTACTGAGGGAGTGCCGCACTGTCGGAGGGTCAGTACTGAGGGAGTGCTGCACTGTCGGAGGGTCAGTACTGAGGGAGTGCTGCACTGTCGGAGGGTCAGTACTGAGGGAGTGCTGCACTGTTAGAGGGTCAGTACTGAGGAAGTGCTGCACTGTCGGAGGGTCAGTACTGAGGGAGTGCTGCACTGTCGAAGTGTCAGTACTGAGGGAGTGCTGCACTGTCGGAGGGTCAGTACTGAGGGAACGCTGCACTGTCGGAGGGTCAGTACTGAGGGAGTGCTGCACTGTCGGAGGGTCAGTACTGAGGGAGTGCGGCACTGTCGGAGGGTCAGTACTGAGGGAGTGCGGCACTGTCGGAGGGTCAGTACTGAGGGAACGCTGCACTGTCGGAGTGTCAGCACTGAACGCACGCTGAGCTGTCGGAGCGTTAATATGGAGGGAGTGCTGCACTGTCTAAGGTGTGATTTCAGGTGGGTGCAGAAGCTCCCATGGCCACTATTTGGAAGATGAGCAGGAGAGGGGCGGTGGATTTCTCCCCTGAGTCCCGGGGCCAATATTTATCCCTCAACCAACATCGCTAAAAATAGATGTCCTGGGTCATTGTCAAATTGCTGTTTGTGGGATCTTGCTGTGCGCAAATTGGCTGCTGTGTTTCCGACATTACAGCATTGGCCTCACTCCAAATAAATGCCCTTCGTTGGCTGTGAAAGGCTTTGGGATGCCCTGCGGTGTGATGACTGAGATAACAGCCCATTTTCTCCTTCCCCTGGTTTAGGGTATGATCCATTCCGAGATGACTTAATCCCTGTTGTTGCTAGCATTATTCTCGCCGTCCTACTCGTCATTGTATCAACAGCTCTGGCCTATCAGATCTACCATAGGAATGACCCAGTATCCGGTAAGTGTTGTCAACTGAGCGCCCAGCAGCTAGCTTCAGACCGGCTGAACGCTTTGACCGATAGCGACAAGAGGAGGCCATTTAGTCCCTTGAGGGTGTTCCATCCTTTAGAGTTACTTCATCGTAACTCCACCTACCCACCTCAGTTCCGCCACTCTCAACCCCCTTGGCCCCCATGAAAATCGAACAATTCAGTTTGGAAACTTTCCATTGGCCAACCCGCCGCCTCGAAGCGAAAGGGCTGAAGTCAGGTTAAATATCGCGGTCAGGCTTATTAGCGGCTGTAAGATTATACAGAGTAAGGAGAGTCTGCTGCAACCGCTCGGGCCAGATCTGGGCGAGCATTCGTGATAAGTTGGTGACAGCACAGGGTTTTTATTTCTTCATCTGAATCCGGACGCAGATCCCCTTATCGGGGGAGATTGTTCCAGGTTTCACCCCCTCCCACTTTATGTGAAGAAGCGCTTCCTGACATCAGTCCAGAACGGCCTGGCTCGAATTGTAACATCCTGCCCGCTTGTTCTGGACTCCCGCACCCTACAGTCCAGAGATCCTGATCCGATTCACCAATGACAGTAGCTCTTGTGTGCTTTGGAAGCCGTCCTTGCTGTCCAGGCCTCCGGTGTAGATATCAGTCACGGGACAAGGTAGGGCTATCGCTTGTGCGCAGGCTGCGAGGTACTTACTTTGCGACGGGGCTTGAGTCTGAAGCACGTCTCCTGGTTCCTGCAGGTGGGAAAGGCGTTAGACCGGTGGATGCTCGGGAGTATGGGATTTATGAAGACATCGACTACGGACGGGTGAAGAGGCTGTCGAAGATGTCCCACGTTTCAGGTACCTCACCCCGCCCGCGGGCACCCAAGGCGGCAACGGACACGGCAGCCGCTATTCCCATTGGCGGAACAAGTGGAGCGGATCTGCTCGGTGCTGAGGCTAGTGACACCGAGCCACCAAAAACACTCCCAGCACAGAAACCAGGCCATTCGGCCCATCTGCTCCGTGCTGGTGTTCCTGCTCCACACGAGCCTCCTCCCAACCTCCTCTCCATCTCACCCCATTCACATATCCTTCTGTTCCTCTCTACCTCATGTCTTTATCCAGCTTCCCCCTTAAATACATCGACACTATTCACCTCGACCACTCCCTGTGGGAGCGAGTCCCACATTCTCCCCACTCTCTGGGTAAAGAACTTTCTCCTGAATTCCCCATTGGGGTTTATTAGTGACGATCTTATATCGATCGATGGTCCCCCTAGTTCTGGTCTCACTCCGACAAGTGGAAACATCTTCTCTACGTCGACCCTATCGAAACCCCTCTCATCATTTTAAAGACCTCGATCAGGTCACCCCTCCCCTCAGCCTTCTCTTTACTAGAGAAAAGAGCCCCGGCCGGTTCAGTCTTCCCCTACGATTATAACCCCTCGGTTCTGGGATCATCCTTTGTAAACCTAAACCTAACGTTGTGACCTCATCTCCCGTTCCAGAGGCCACAAACTCCAGCGCTTCCATTAACAAACTGGACTATTATGTTGACGAAGATGAGGAGCTTGCGAGGATGAACGGAGATGATGCTGCCCTCGCCGGTAAGTTTATCTCCGGATCACCATTCGCTTCGGGGGCAAGGTTAATCTTAAAGTCGTAAGATTTAGGAGCAGGAGTGGACAATTCGGCCCCTCGAGCCCTTCCCCGCCCTTTAATAAGATCACAGCTGACCTGATAGTGACCTGAAATCTGCGTCCCGCCTGCCCCCGATAACTTATCACCCCATTGCTTACCAAGAATCTATCCACTTCGGCCTTCAAAATATTCTAAGACTCTTCCCCCCCCCATTGCCTTTCCAGGGAAAGAGTTCCAAAGGATCATGACCCTCTGAGTGATAAACAACCAGCCTCTTTTAAAGAGCGACCCCCCCCTTAGCTCTAGATTCGTCCACACAAGGGGAAACATCCTCTCCACATCCACCCTCTCGAACTCAGCCTTGAGTATATTCAGTGACCCAGCCTCCACTGCTCTCTGGGGGGAGAGGGTTCCACAGACTGACTGCCCTCTGAGGAAGGAAATCCTCCTCAACTAACCTCTTAAGAGGGAGACCCTTCATTTTGAAACTGGGGCCCCCCCTCTCCCTCGTTCTAGATTCCCCCTCCGCGAGGGGGAAACATCCTCCCAGCGTCCACCCTATCAACACCCCCCTCAGAATCGTATATGTTTCAATAAGGTCACCTCTCATTCTTCTAAACCCCGACGGGTACAGGGCCCAACCTGCTCATACTCTCCCTCATAAGACAAACCCCCTTCACCCCGGGAATCCAATACACAAATATACCATCGCTGTAAGGGTTAAAAGCTCCCGTGGCAAACGAGACGAATTAAAGATAATTTGAGATCCAAGCGAGAGGCTTATAATGGGGCGCAGAGGGACCTGGGTAGTCCTGGTACATGAGTCACAGAAAGTTAGTATCCAGATGCAGCAAGTGATTAGGGAGGGCAAATGGAATACTGTGCCTTTATCGCGAGGGGGGATGGACTATAAAAGTCGGGATGTTTCGCGACAACTGGACAGGGCGTTGGCGAGACCACGCCCGCCTTACTGGGTACAGTTTTGGCCTCTTTATTTAAGGGTTGGAAGCAGTTCAGAGAAGATTCACTGGACTGGTTTCTGACTGCGCACTTGCCACCGATACCTGCAAACCTTTTCCCCTTTATCTTGCAGAAGGCTACGATGATGTAGAAAATGGTGAGCTCGCAATCAACCCAGGAAATCAGATTCAACAGTGAGAGACGGAGGGGAGAGTGGAGGTGGGAGGGGAGTCACGTGGAGACTGATGGAGATGGGAGGCAGCCACGGAGGGAGTGAGGGGGACGGGAGGGAGTTACGCGGGATTTAAGGGGGATGGGAGGGAACCGCGTAGATTTTAAGGGCAGGGGAGGGAGTTACGTGTGGATTTGGGGAGTGGGGAGGGAGTGGCAGGGGTTTTAAGGGAGGGGGAGGGCGTTACGTGGGGATTGAGGGAGGGCAGGGAGAAACATGGAGGTTAATCGAGATGGGAGGAAGCTGCATGGGGATTAATGGAGATGGGAGGGAGTTACATGGGGATTAATGGAGATGGGAGGGAGTTACATGGGGATTAAGGGAGATGGGAGGGAGTTACGTGGGGATTAAGGGAGATGGGAGGGAGTTATATGGGGATTAATGGAGATAGGAGGGAGTTACATGGGGATTAAGGGAGATGGGAGGGAGTTACATGGGGATTAAGGGAGATGGGAGGGAGTTAAATGGGGATTAATGGAGATAGGAGGGAGTTACATGGGGATTAAGGGAGATGGGAGGGAGTTACATGGGGATTAAGGGAGATGGGAGGGAGTTACATGGGGGTTAAGGGAGGGCAGGGAGGAACATGGAGATTAATCAAGATAGGAGGAGGCTACATGGGGATTAATGGAGATGGGAGGGAGTTACATGGGGATTAAGGGAGATGGGAGGGAGTTACATAGGAATTAATGGAGATGGGAGGGAGTTACATGGGGATTAATGGAGATGGGAGGGAGTTACATGGGGATTAATGGAGATGGGAGGGAGTTACATGGGGATTAATGGAGATGGGAGGGAGTTACATGGGGATTAATGGAGATGGGAGGGAGTTACATGGGGATTAATGGAGATGGGAGGGAGTTACATGGGGATTAATGGAGATGGGAGGGAGTTACATGGGGATTAATGGAGATGGGAGGGAGTTACATGGGGATTAATGGAGATGGGAAGGAGTTACATGGGGATTAATGGAGATGGGAGGGAGTTACATGGGGATTAATGGAGATGGGAGGGAGTTACATGGGGATTAATGCAGATGGGAAGGAGTTACATGGGGATTAATGGAGATGGGAGGGAGTTACATGGGGATTAATGGAGATGGGAGGGAGTTACATGGGGATTAAGGGAAGGGGGAGTTATATGGGAATTAGGGAGATTGGGGGAGTTACATTGGAATTAAGGGAGTGAGAGGGAGTTACGTGGGAATTAAGGGAGGGGAGGGAATCATTAGCGAATTAAGGGAGGGGGCGGAATTATTAGGGAATTAAGGGAGGGGGAGGGAATTATTAGGGAATTAAGGGAGGGGGCGGAATTATTAGGGAATTAAGGGAGGGGGCGGAATTATTAGGGAATTAAGGGAGGGGGAGGGAATTGCCAGGGGATTAAGGGAGGGGAGGGAGTTACATGGGAATCAAGGGAGGGGAGGGAGTTATTAAGGGGTTAATGGAGGACAGGGGGCTACGAGGGGATTGAGGGAGGGGAGGGAGTTATTAAGGGGTTAATGGAGGGCAGGGGGCTACGAGGGGATTGAGGGAGGGGAGGGAGTTATTAAGGGGTTAATGGAGGGCAGGGGGCTACGAGGGGATTGAGGGAGGGGAGGGAGTTAGATAGGGATGACCGGGGTGTGAGTGTGAAACCTGGGGTCTATTGGCAAGTGGGAGAGGGGTTCACTTGGACGCGTGTGTGGACGACAGACAGGTTCTCCCCCACCCCGCCCCCACCACCGCACGCCCGTGTAATCCTGTTTTCCGACATTCCCTGCAGGAAACCTCCAGGATAAGAAGGAATATTACGACGACGTGGAGGGAGAGGAGGCCGGGGACATCGAGCTGAAGGTGATGAGAGGTGAGGCTGTCCCGGGAGTGGACATCGGTAGGGAGGGGGGGATTTGGGGTGGCGTGGGTGGGGTGGGTGGGGAGGAGCGTGCGATTGGCTGCTCCCTGCATCTGGACTGACCCGAGACACAGTGTCCTTGTCTCCCCGCAGGAGGCGCTAAGGAGTACTACGATGACGTGGCTGAAGCCAAGGACTCAGACCAGGCATCAGGTGAGGACCTCAGGCAGACCCTGTCGGGCCAGGCGAAGTTCCGGACATTTAGGCGTCCCACGGCTGGTGATAAAGACAAGGCGCTGACCTTGCAACCCCAGGGATACATCCCCCAACAACCCCACCCCCCACCGCCCACCGCCCTGCGCCGACCCACCTAGTTGAACATCCCGATCATTAAGGCTCTCCAGTTACTCGGTAGTCAGTCTTGAACCAAGGTTTGTGTGTAGCGTCCAGGGAGCCCATGTGGCGGAAGTAGGCCATTCGGCCCATCGAGCCTGCTCCGCCACTCCATGGCTGACCTGATAATCCTCAACCCCGCTTTCCTGCCTTTCTCCCCATAACCCTCGATTCCCGGACTGATTAAAAACCGGCCTTAGCGACCCAGCCTCTCCAGCCCTCTGCGGTAAAGGATTCCCACAGATTCACTTCCACTCTGAGAGAAGAAATTCCCCCTCGTCTCCATCTTAAACAGGCGACCCCCCGCTTACCCCCTTAGTCAGTCATCCTCGGACACCTTCGTTAACCTGTCTGCCTGAGGGGGATTGCAGTGGGAGCTTGAACCTTGCCATGCAGTTGTTAAGAAGCAGAGATTTGATCGGACCCCATGTTTTTACTGATTAATTCCAGAGCCCAACAGTGACCCCACTGACCAGGCAGCGAAGGAGTATTATGACGACGTGGCAGAGGCTGGATCAGCCAATGAAAGTGAATCTCACAATCTCGAACTCCGCAGTGCAGCCCGTTCTCCGCACCCTCCCATAGAGAAACCAAAATAAACGCAGATGCTGGAAACCTGAAACAGAAAACAAAAACAGCTGGAAAATAAAGCTCAGCAGGTCTGACAGCGTCTGTGGAGAGGAAGACAGAGTTAACATTTCGAGTCCGTGTGACCCTTCAACAGAACTAAGGAAATAGAGAAATGAGGTGAAATATAAGCTGGTTTAAGCGGGGGGTGGGACAGGTGGAGCTGGATAGGGGGTCAGTGGTAGGTGGAGGCAAAGGAGAGACTGCCAAAGATGTCAGAGACAAAAGGACAAAGGGGTGTTGACGGTGGTGATATTAGCTAAAGGATGTGCTAATGGAGACATTAAGGGTAGCAAGCTAGTGGCAGATGGCTCTAGTGGAAGTGGTGGTGGGGGGAAGGGATCGAAATGGGCTAAAAGGTAGAGATTAAACAATGGATGGAAATACATTTTAAAAATAATAATAGAAACAGGTGGGAAAAGAAGAATATATATCTAAAAAACACATAGAATGATTATTAGACAAAAGGGGGATCGGAAAGGGGGTGGGGATGGAAGAGAGAGTTCATGATCTGAAGTTGTTGAACTCAATATTCAGTCCGGAAGGCTGTAAAGTGCCTAGTCGGAAGATGAGGTGCTGTTCCTCCAGTTTGCGTTGAGCTTCACTGGAACATTGCAGCAGGCCAAGGACGGACATGTGGGCATGAGAGCAGGGTGGAGTGTTAAAATGGCAAGTGACAGGGAGATCTGGGTCATGCTTGCGGACAGACCGAAGGTGTTCTGCAAAGCGGTCACCCAGTCTGCGTTTGGTCTCTCCAATGTAGAGGAAACCGCATTGGGAGCAGCGAATGCAGTAGACTAAATTGAGGGAAGTGCAAGTGAAATGCTGCTTCACTTGAAAGGAGTGTTTGGGGCCTTGGACAGTGAGGAGGGGGTAAATAAAGGGGCAGGTGTTGCACCTTCTGCGGTTGCATGGGAAGGTGCCGTGGGAGGGGGTTAAGGTGTAGGGGGTGATAGAGGAGTGGACCAGGGTGTCCCGGAGGGAACGATCCCTGCGGAATGCCGCCAGGGGGGTGAAGGGAAGATGTGTTTGGTGGTGGCATCATGCTGGAGTTGGCGGAAATGGCGGAGGATGATCCTTTGAATGTGGAGGCTGGCGGGGTGATAAGTGAGGACAAGGGGGACCCTATCATGTTTCTGGGAGGGAGGAGAAGGTGTGAGGGCGGATGTGCGGGAGATGGGCCGGACACGGTTGAGGGCCCTGTCAACTACCGTGGGTGGAAAACCTCTGTTAAGGAAGAAGGAGGACATGTCAGAGGAACTGTTTTTGAAGGTAGCATCATCAACACAGATGCGACGGAGGCGAAGGAACTGAGAGAATGGGATGGAGTCCTTACAGGAAGCGGGGTGTGAGGAGCTGTAGTCGAGGTAGCTGTGGGAGTCGGTAGGCTTGTAATGGATATTGGTGGACAGTCTATCACCAGAAATTGAGACAGAGAGGTCAAGGGAAGGAAGGGAAGTGTCAGAGATGGACCATGTGAAAATGATGGAGAGGTGGAGATTGGAAGCAAAGTCAACAAATATTTCCAGGTCCCGACGAGAGCATGAAGCAGCACCGAAGTAATCATCGATGTACCGGAGAAAGAGTTGTGGGAGGGGGCCGGAGTAGGACTGGAACAAGGAATGTTCCACACACCCCATAAAGAGACAGGCATAGCTGGGGCCCATGCAGGTACCCATAGCCACACCTTTTATTTGGAGGAAGTGAGAGGAGTTTAAGGAGAAATTGTTCAGTGAGAGAACAAGTTCAGCCAGATGGAGGAGAGTAGTGGTGGATGGGGATTGTTCGGGCCTCTGTTCGAGGAAGAAGCGGAGAGTCATCAGACCATCCTGGTGGGGGATGGAGGTGTAGAGGGATTGGACGCCCATGGTGAAGAGGAAGCGGTTGGGGCCAGGGAACTTGGAATTGTTGATATGATGTAGGGTGTCGGAGGAATCATGGATGTAGGTGCTGTTGTTGTCTGGCGCACTGACCTCCACCTCGCAGAGGCTGAACGTCAACTCACAGACACTTCCTCCTACCTCCCCCTGGACCATGACCCCACCACTGAACATCAAGCCATTGTTTCCAGGACTGTCACTGACCTCATCTCCTCTGGAGATCTTCCCTCCACAGCTTCCAACCTGATAGTCGCCCAACCTCGGACGGCCCGCTTCTACCTCCTCCCCAAAATCCACAAACAGGACTGTCCGGGCAGACCGATCGTGTCAGCCTGTTCCTGCCCCATGGAACTCATTTCTTCCTAACTTGACTCCATTCTCTCTCCCCTTGTCCAGTCTCTTCCCACCTACATTCACGATTCAACTGATTCTCTACATCATATCAACAATTTCCAGTTCCCTGGCCCCATCCACCTCCTCTTCACCATGGACGTCCAATCCCTCTACACCTCCATCCCCCTCCGGGATGGTCTGAGGGCCCTTAGCTTCTTCCTTGAACAGAGGCCCGAACATTCCCCATCCACCACTACTCTCCTCCGTCTGGCTGAACTTGTTCTCTCACTGAACAAATTTGGAGAAAGTGAGATGAGTTTAAAGAGAAATTGTTCACGTGTGGTTATGGGTACCCGCATGGGCCCCAGCTATGCCTGTCTCTTTATGGGGTATGTGGAACATTCCTTGTTCCAGTCCTACTCCGGCCCCCTCCCACAACTCTTTCTCCGGTACATCGATGATTACTTCGGTGCTGCTTCATGCTCTCGTCTGGACCTGGAAAAATTTATTAATTTTTATTTTTGATTCCAATTTCTGCCTCTCTCTCACCATCACATGGTCCATCTCCGACACTTCCCTTCCCTTCCTTGACCTCTCAGTCTCAATTTCTGGTGATAGACTGTCCACCAATATCCATTACAAGCCTACCGACTCCCACAGCTACCTCGACTACAGCTCCTCACACCCCGCTTCCTGTAAGGACTCCATCCCATTCTCTCAGTTCCTTCGCCTCCGTCGCATCTGTTCTGATGACGCTACCTTCAAAAACAGCTCCTCTGACATGTCTTCCTTCTTCCTTAACAGAGGTTTTCCACCCACGGTGGTTGACAGGGCCCTCAACCGTGTCCGGCCCATCTCCCGTGCCTTTGTCCTCACGCCTTCCTCTCCCTCCCAGAAACATGATAGGGTCCCCCTTGTCCTCACTTATCACCCCACCAGCCTCCGCATTCAAAGGATCATCCTCCGCCATTTCCGCCAACCCCAGCATGATGCCACCACCAAACACATCTTCCCTTCACCCCCCCCGGCGGCTTTCCGCAGGGATCGTTCCCTCCGGGACACCCTGGTCCACTCCTCCATCACCCCCTACAACTCAACCCCCTCCCACGGCACCTTCCCATGCAACCACAGAAGGTGCAACACCTGCCCCTTTACTTCCCCTCTCCTCACCGTCCAAGGGCCCAAACACTCCTTTCAAGTGAAGCAGCATTTCACTTGCACTTCCCTCAATTTAGTCTACTGCATTCGCTGCTCCCAATGCGGTTTCCTCTACATTGGAGAGACCAAACGCAGACTGGGTGACCGCTTTGCGGAACACCTTTGGTCTGTCCGCAAGCATGACCCAGACCTCTCTGTCGCTTGCCATTTCAACACCCCACCCTGCTCTCATGCCCACATGTCCATCCTTGGCCTGCTGCAATGTTCCAGTGAAGCTCAACGCAAACTGGAGGAACAGCACCTCATCTTCCGACTAGGCACTTTACAGCCTTCCGGACTGAATATTGAGTTCAACAACTTCAGATCATGAACTCTCTCTTCCATCCCCACCCCCTTTCCGATCCCCCTTTTTTCTAATAATTATTCTATGTATTTTTTAGATATATATTTTTCTTTTCCCACCTATTTCTACTATTATTTTTAAAAGTTATTTCCATCCATTGTATTATCACCCACTTTTAGCCTATTTCAATCCCTTCCCACCACCCCACCCCCACTAGGGCCATCTGCCACTAGCTTGCTACCCTTAATGTCCCCATTAGCACATTCCTGAGATAATATCACCACCGTCAACACCCCTTTGTCCTTTTGTCTGTGACATCATTGTCAATCTCTCCTTTGCCTCCACCTATCACTGGCCCTCTATCCAGCTCCACCTGTCCCACCCCCGCCTCACCCCCGTTAAACTAGCTTATATTTCACCTCATTTCTTATTCCTCTTTAGTTCTGATGAGGAGTCATACGGACTGGAAAAGTTAACTGTCTTCCTCTCCACAGACGCTGTCAGACCTGCTGAGTTTTTCCAGTTATTTTTGTATTTGCTCCACTCATTCTAATTTGATTGACCACACTGGGAGCACTGTGCACAGTTCCGGTCTCCATATCCCTTGTTTAGACCACACTGGGAGCACTGTGCACAGTTCTGGTCTCCATATCCCTTGTTTAGACCACACTGGGAGCACTGTGCACAGTTCTGGTCTCCATATCCCTTGGTTAAACCACACTGGGAGCACTGTGCACAGTTCTGGTCTCCATATCCCTTGGTTAGACCACACTGGGAGCACTGTGCACAGTTCCAGTCTCCATATCCCTTGGTTAGACCACACTGGGAGCACTGTGCACAGTTCCAGTCTCCATATCCCTTGGTTAGACCACACTGGGAGCACTGTGCACAGTTCCGGTACCTGTATTATGAAAATGATGTAGAATCTCTGGAGAAAAAACAATAAATTCACGAGCATGATACCGAAATTCAAAAGTCCTGAACTTTGAGCTCTTTCTCATCATCCACCATCACTTACACCTCTTAATGTTCCTCTTCCCTGTCAAAGCACCTTTTAAGCACATTTACACGACACACCCTCTGCTTCTTTTTTCTATCTGGAGTATTTATTAAATAATTTATTTCACTCACTTTCTCTTCAATCCTGTAAGGCCCACTAAATCTTGCATTTACTGAATCCCCTAGTATTGGTAACAAGACTTAATACTTTCTCTCCAGAAACAAAACTGCCCATTTTAGCCGCCTTATCTGCTTTCACTTTCGTCACTTGCTGTGAGATCTTTAAATGTTCCCTCGCCAGCCCACATGGTCAGTTCAATCTTTCCCTGAAATTTGACATGTAATCCAGGAGAGTAGTTCCTGAATAAGCTTTCTGATATCACTGTCTTCATTGCAAATCATTTTTCTGTAACTCCGCTAACCTCTTTGAGTTAAACACTTCAACTGAAGTGCCCTGTATCCCTTCCTCCTGAACAATGCTGTCAAACACAGTGCCGGCTAATTGGATTTCCACACCTCCTTCTTGCCTTTGAGCTGCCCGCTTATCTCGTTTGTCTTCTCCTTCCCTGCGGGTCTTTGATCTCATTGTAACACAATCAGGAAACAATCCAGGATGTTGCTTCTGTAGCACCTCGGTTGAAAACAATTCTACAGGCTGCTCAACTACCAGAGGCATCACCCACATTTGCGATCCGGCTATATCACCACCCAGAATAAACTGAACACCTGCAATGGGCGATTTTTCCACCACTCCAACTATAACTTCACCTGTCTTCCATTTGCTCTTTAAATTTACCTTCCACAACGGAATAGATTCAGCATCTCCATGAACGCCCACTTGTTATTACCTTCTCCTGCAATACTTCCGTTGAACAACAAATATCGCTATCCCACAACATTAAGGCTTGACTTGCCCCTGTGTCTCTTAAAATTTTAACATCTTTACCTACTCCACCCTGTACACATGGAAAGACTTTCCCTTCACGTACAAAGTCTTTAATCATTTCTGCAACCTGTTGCTCAGAATTCTCCTCAGTAATCTGTGAACACATTCCCACTTCTTCAACTCTCACCGATTCTCCCTGTTTCACCTGTACACAAACCACTGGTTTCTCCTGTGCCTGAACCTCAGAACCCACAGTACTTTTACTTCCAGAGCTTTCCTGAACCTCGATAATTCCTACAGCATTTTCCCTGCAGCCTCCAACACTCTGACTTCGTGTGCCCCACGTTATTACAATGAAAACACCTGAATTTTCCAATGTCACTTCTACCTTCAGCACCTTCCTTTTTATTCTGAGAAAAAAACTTCCTGGGAACTTCCAGCTATTCCTTCTCTTCCCTGACTACCCACCTTCCTTTCACCTTCCCACTTTTTATCCTTTTCCAGTTTGAAAGTGTGACGGAAAAGGGTTTAGCTCTATGAACGAACTCCTAATCATCAGCTATCTCTGCTGCTTGTCTTACAGAATCAACCCTCTGTCCCTCCACATGAGTTCTCACTACCGAAGGAATTGAATCTTTAAATTCTTCCAAAAGAATGACTTCCCTAAGAGCTGCATAGGTTGTCTCTATTTTTAACACCCATATCCACCTGTCAAAATTACTTTGCTATATTCTTTCAAACTCAATATAAGTTTGCCCAGGCTGTTTCCTCATATTCCTAAATTTCTGCCTGTATACTTCAGGAACCATCTCATACACTCTCAAAATAGCCTTTTTCACCCCATCATAATTCACCGACATTTCTTCTGATAGCAAAGCATATATCTCAAGCCCCCTACCTAACAACTTAGACTGTAATAATAACGTCCAGTTTTCCTGTAGCCATTCCATCTGTTTAGCCAGCTTCTCAAATGAAATAAAGAATGCTTCAATATCTTTCTCCTCAAACTTTGGAAGAGCCTGTACAAATTCAAACATCTCCCCACTGGGTTCTGCTCTAGAGATAAATCCTTCCTCACCTATTGACATCTTTTTTCTAACTGCCAATATTTTCGGTTGGAATTCTCTCTCTCTCTCTTTTTCTCTTTCCTCCTTCTCCATCTTCGCAATTTCTAATTATCTTTTAAAAGCCATCCCTCTGTCCTTTGCTTCTAATAAAAGCTTTTTCATTTGCAACTGAAGTCTCGCTACCTCCAGCTGTGACTCACTAGTGTCAGGTTTCACTTCCACACTTTTAACTCGATCTGATTTCCTAGCTCCTGCAGGTAACGCCAATTGTAGCTTATCTGCCATCTCTGTTAGCTTCCTTTTGGATATTCTCTCCAACCCAGTCAGAGTTATCTCTCCTCCTCCCAGACAAGTCTTAGCAATTGCCAAAGCCATCCTGCAGTCTCACCACTTCTCAACTACCTCCGCAACTCCTGAATTCAAAGTGCCTCTCGTACTCGTTAAGCTTTAAGATTCACCAATTCCTAACCAATCGAGGAATTAGAAACATAATTTATCCCGGCACAGCCCTCAATCATGATGACCGATGCAGTCGGTAAAGCGGAGTTATTTAAAATTCCCAGAGGGGAACTTTTAACAACTGTCATAACCTATAATTTTAAGTGTTATGTTTAAGTTGCAACTCTAAATTCAGGAATCAGACCACTAAATAAATGAAACATATTAATTTACACAGGTTAAGATATATATACACATGGCTAGAAATTACTATCATAACTTTTAACAAATTCCCAAACTAATCTTGATTAAGGCAACAGCAGCCCTTAGACTTAACCAAACACCAGGCAAAGCATTTTCACCTTACGAATTCAAAATGAGGTTCTTTTCACTTTGGTTCCTGTGGATCCAGTTGGAGGCTTACAGCTGCCTTTTGATCCCACATTGCCTCTGCTCTGCACACCCGAAAACTACTGAAGTTATACCTACCGCCACTGATTGAATTCAAATTTTCATTGTCTCACCAGTCTCTTTGAACTTTACCTTTTAACAATGAAGCAACAATCATTGTACCAATTTTATCTGTGATATAAACATTTTGCTTGGTATCTGCTAGAAAGGCATCAAGTTTTCACCCCACTTCTTGAATGATCGATTCAAAAAATGCAAACGCACGCTATCTCTCTTCTGTATCAAAACTAATACATATCAAAGCACCCAGACTAGCCGGCTTTAATCCAATTAAGACACTCACACAGGCTAAACCACCATTTTAAAAGAAAAATATTTTCCAAAATATTATATACATTAATAGCTTCATAACAAGCTCCCTCTACACTGTCCCCATCAAACACTCCCAGGGCAGGTACAGCACGGGGTTAGATACAGAGTAAAGCTCCCTCTGCACTGTCCCCATCAAACACTCCCAGGACAGGTACAGCACGGGGTTAGATACAGAGTAAAGCTCTCTCTACACTGTCCCCATCAAACACTCCCAGGGCAGGTACAGCACGGGGTTAGATACAGAGTAAAGCTTCCTCTACACTGTCCACATCAAACATTGCCAGGACAGGTACAGCACGGGGTTAGATACAGAGTAAAGCTCTCTCTACACTGTCCCCATCAAACACTCCCAGGGCAGGTACAGCACGGGGTTAGATACAGAGTAAAGCTTCCTCTACAGTGTCCCCATCAAACACTCCCAGGACAGGTACAGCACGGGGTTAGATACAGAGTAAAGCTCCCTCTACACCGTCCCCATCAAACACTCCCAGGACAGGTACAGCGCGGGGTTAGATACAGAGTAAAGCTCCCTCTACACCGTCCCCATCAAACATTCCCAGGACAGGTACAGCACGGGGTTAGATACAGAGTAAAGCTCCCTCTACACTGTCCCCATCAAACACTCCCAGAACAGGTACAGCATTGGGTTAGATACAGAGTAAAGCTCCCTCTACAGTGTCCCCATCAAACACTCCCAGGACAGGTACAGCACGGGGTTAGATACAAAATGAAACTCCCTCTACACTATCCCCATCAAACACTCCTGGATAATTTCCTTTATTCATTCAGGGCATGTTGGCTTCTCTGGCTGGGCCCAGCATTTATTGCCCATCCCTAGTTGCCCCTTGAGAAGGTGGTGGGTGAGCTGCCTTCTTGAGCCGCTGCAGTCTCCGTGTGGTGTAGGTACACCCACAGCGCTGTTAGGGAGGGAGTTCCAGGATTTTGACCCAGCGACAGTGAAGGAACGGCCGATATATTTCCAAGTCGGGATGGTGAGTGACTTGGAGGGGAACTTCCAGGTGGTGGGTGTTCCCCATGTGTCTGCTGCCCTTGTCCTCCTCGGTGGTAGAAGTCGTGGGTTTGGAAGGTGCTGCGGAAGGAGGCTGTCTGAGATATGTAGATGATGTTACAGTGTGCGTTGCGGAGTGTTTATGGAAGAGAGGGGCGTCATTTCTCAGACTAAAGTACAGTCTTCTTCCAGCGGGTGAAGAGAATCAGTCTGTGCCCCAAAAGAGAGCGTTTGGCTACGAGAATGTGGCTCACTACACCTTGCTACCCCAGGCAGTAGGCAAGCCAGAGACAGGTAAGTGAGTCCTTCTGTCTGAGTGAATCTGTAGCACACGGTGAGTTGTTGTGATCTGGAAGGCGCTGCCTGAAAGGGCGGTGGAAGCAGATTCAATAGGAACTTTCCAAAAGGGGGAATAAATACTTGAAGGGGAAACATTTGCAGGGTTATGGGGGGGAAAGAGCGTTTTGGGGTAGAGTGGGGGCAAATTGGAGATATCCTTCAAAGAGCATGCACTGGCATGATGGGCTGAATGGCCTCCTCCTGTGCTGGGTGAGTCCATGGTTCTCACAGGGGCCCCCAGGATAGAGTCAGTGAGTGTCCAAAAGGACAATCCTCAGTGGGGGGTTGTGCCTAATCTCTGAACCTCCCCAACCTGTGTCCCACAC
>NW_027596203.1:165117-195117 GCF_964194155.1 Cetorhinus maximus
GGGTCATACTGACTCGAAACGTTCACTGTGTTTCCCTCTCCACAGACGCTGTAAGGCCTGCTGAGTTTTTCAGGCATTTTCTGTTTTTATTTCGATTTCCAGCATCTGCATCATTTTGCTTTTATGTGGTAACCTTCCCCCAGGTCTCTATCTCTCTCTCTCACACACTAACACATGCTCACATCTACACACACTCACACACATACTCACTCACACTTACACACTAACATAGAAACACATGCACACACACCACACACGCTCACACTTACACACACTGACACAGACACACATGCACACAATCACACACACACTCACACACACACACACTCACACACACACACACACACAAACAAACACACAAACAAACACACACTCACACACACTCACACACACAAACACACACACACTCAAACAAACACACAAACACACACACAAACACACACACATGCTCACATTTACACACTAACACACACTGACACAGACACACACGCACAAGCACACATACACATAAACACACAGTTACACACGAACACACATTACACAAACACACATGCACACACACCAGACACGCTCACACTTACACACTAACACACACTCATGCAGACGCACACTCACACACACACACACACACACAGAGTTTTGTGTAACTACACAGAAAAAATAATCACAGAAATATGCAAATATACATCCCTCCTCGCAATCGGTAACGAGTCCTCCTGTCTGAGTGAATCTGTAGCACACAGTGAGTTGTTGTGATCTGGAAGGCGCTGCCTGAAAGGGCGGTGGAAGCAGATTCAATAGGGACTTTCAAAAAGGGGGAATTGGAGAAATACTCGAAGGGGAAAAATTCAGGATTTGGGAGAGACGCTAACCACATTACGATTTGTTTGAAGGGGTTCATGATGATGTTGAAACTGAGACAGATAAAAAGCAGGGGAGTTATGAAAATGTTCCCAGTATCTGCACAGGATCTGGTCCGAAGACAAAGAAACCCGCAGCAGGTAAGGAACTGGAGTCTGTTCATCATCGAGGGGCTCAAATATTCAACTGACCTCATTCCCTGCATTTCACTAACTGACTCACAGCGTGGGGTTAGATACAGAGTAAAGCTCCCTCTACACTGTCCCCATCAAACACTCCCAGGACAGGTACAGCACGGGGTTAGATACAGAGTAAAGCTCCCTCTACACAGTCCCCATCAAATACTCCCAGGACAGGTACAGCACGGGGTTAGATACAGAGTAAAGCTCCCTCTACACTGTCTCCATCAAACACTCCCAGGACAGGTACAGCATGGGGTTAGATACAGAGTCCCTCTAAACTGTCCCCATCAAACACTCCCAGGGCAGGTACAGCACGGGGTTAGATACAGAGTAAAGCTCCCTCTACACAGTCCCCATCAAACACTCCCAGGACAGGTACAGCACGGGGTTAGATACAGAGTAAATCTCCCATGATAGCAACTCCACTCAGTTAAACATCACTCTCCTGAAATGCCTTTTCCTCCCTTTAATCCCAGATTCCATTGTCCTCAAACACCTCTTCGAACTCCACTCCTCCAAATATCAAAATCTTCCATGGTTTCTATCTTGCCTCTACTTTTGGGTCAATAACATTTAAGATACCTCCCCCTGTTTACCCATGGAAACTCTGTAAGATGAACTGTTCCTTGATGCCTCTGAACTCCCTTTTGAAACTCAACAGCTGTAAAACCAATTTACACGCTTATCTCACAAGGCAAATTTCACACCCAATCTATTCACCTGTAACTCAAACCCACCATAACCTCTCATTACAAATGCATCAACCTTACACCTTTAACCTTTCTCCTCTTAGACCTCACAGGCAGCCTGTCTCTAGTAACCTTCACTTTTTATTTTTACTTTTCAATTACTTGCTTTATTTGTTTATTCATGTTATTAAGCCCTTATGTCCCTCTTTCTATTCTTTTTCCCAATCACAGCCCCTCACCCCACCCATCCCCCAAAACACTATCTGTCACTTGTTCTATGTTGTTCTTTCACAGAGCGCTGACCCCTGTTCTGCCATTCACAGAATCTGCTATCTTACCTTTATGCCACTATCAGCACCTTCTCTAGTCTTTAACACTGCCATTAACACTCGCTTTGTCTTGTGTCCATGACATCTTTGTCAATCTCTCTTTTCCCCCATCTATCTCTGGCCTTCTGTCCAGCTTCACCCGCTCCACCCCACTTAAACAGTAAACATTTCATCACATTTCTATTTCTCTTTAGCTCTGATGAAGGGTCATACTGACTCGAAACGTTCACTTTGTTTCCCTCTCCACAGACGCTGTAAGGCCTGCTGAGTTTTTCAGGCATTTTCTGTTTTTATTTTGATTTCCAGCATCGGCAGCATTTTGCTTTTATGTAGTAACCTTCCCCCAGGTCTCTATCTCTCTCTCTCTCTCACACTAACACATGCTCACATCTCCACACACTCACACACATACCCACACACACCTACACACTAACATAGAAACACATGCACACACACCACACACACTCACACTTACACACACTAACACAGACACACATGCATATACATCACACACGCTCACACTTACACACTAACACACACTGATTCAGACACACACACACAAGCACACACGCACATACACACACACATGCTCACACTTACACACAAACACACACTGACACAGACACACATGCACACAATCACACACACTCACACACAAACACAGACACACACACATGCGCGCGCATACACACACACATGCTCACACTTACACACTAACACACACTGACACAGACACACATGCACACCCACACATAAATACAGACACGCACAAGCATACATACACATAAGAACACAGTTACACACGAACACACACTCATGCAGACAAACACACACCCACACACACAAATACACACCTGCACACACACACACACACACACACACACACAGTTTTCTTTAACACAGAAAAAATAATCACAGAAATAAGCAAATATACATCCCTCCTCGCAATCGGTAACGTGACTCCTCCTGTCTGAGTGAATCTGTAGCACACAGAGAGTTGTTGTGATCTGGAAGGTGCTGCCTGAAAGGGCGGTGGAAGCAGATTCAACAGGAACTTTCAAAAAGGGGGAATTGGAGAAATACTTGAAGGGGAAAAATTTGCAGGTCTGTGGGGGACAGAGCGCGGGGAGAGAGTGGCGGCTAATTTGATAGATCTGTCAAAAAGCTAGCACAGGAACGATGGGCCGAATGGTCTCCTCCTGGGCTCTGTCATTCTAACGAGGTGGACAAGAATTGAAGAACAAGTATCAGTGAACGAGTCGGTGACAGGATTTGGGAGAGTCGCTAACCACATTACGATTTGTTTGAAGGGGTTCATGATGATGCTGAAACTGAGACAGATAAAAAGCAGGGGAGTTATGAAAATGTTCCCAGTGTCTGCACAGGATCTGATCCGAAGACAAAGAGACCCGCAGCAGGTAAGGAACTGGAGTCTGTTCGTCATCGAGGGGCTCAAATATTCAACTGACCTCATTCCCTGCATTTCACTAACTGACTCACAGCGTGGGGATAGATACAGAGTAAAGCTCCCTCTACACTGTCCCCATCAAACACTCCCAGGACAGGTACAGCACGGGGTTATATACAGAGTAAAGCTCCCTCTACACTGTCCCCATCAAACACTCCCAGGACAGGTACAGCACGGGGATAGATACAGAGTAAAGCTCCCTCTACACTGTCCCCATCAAACACTCCCAGGACAGGTACAGCACGGGGTTATATACAGAGTAAAGCTCCCTCTACACTGTCCCCATCAAACACTCCCAGGACAGGTACAGCACAGGGTTAGATACAGAGTAAAGCTCCCTCTACACCGTCCCCATCAAACACTCCCAGGACAGGTACAGCACGGGGTTAGATACAGAGTAAAGCTCCCTCTACACTGTCCCCATCAAACACTCCCAGGACAGGTACAGCACGGGGTTAGATACAGAGTAAAGCCCCCTCTACACCGTCCCCATCAAACACTCCCAGGACAGGTACAGCACGGGGTTAGATACAGAGTAAAGCTCCCTCTACACCGTCCCCATCAAACACTCCCAGGACAGGTACAGCACGGGGTTAGATACAGAGTAAAGCTCCCTCTACACTGTCCCCATCAAACACTCACAGGGCAGGTACAGCACGGGGTTAGATACAGAGTAAAGCTCCCTCTACACTGTCCCCATCAAACACTCCCAGGACAGGTACAGCACGGGGTTAGATACAGAGTAAAGCTCCCTCTACACTGTCCCCATCAAACACTCCCAGGGCAGGTACAGCACGGGGGGTTAGATACAGAGTAAAGCTCCCTCTACACTGTCCCCATCAAACACTCCCAGGACAGGTACAGCACGGGGTTAGATACAGAGTAAACCTCCCTCTACACCGTCCCCATCAAACACCCCCAGGACAGGTACAGCACGGGGTTAGATACAGAGTAAAGCTCCCTCTACACCGTCCCCATCAAACACTCCCAGGACAGGTACAGCACGGGGTTAGATACAGAGTAAAGCTCCCTCTACACCGTCCCCATCAAACACTCCCAGGACAGGTACAGCACGGGGTTAGATACAGAGTAAAGCTCCCTCTACACTGTCCCCATCAAACACTCACAGGGCAGGTACAGCACGGGGTTAGATACAGAGTAAAGCTCCCTCTACACTGTCCCCATCAAACACTCCCAGGACAGGTACAGCACGGGGTTAGATACAGAGTAAAGCTCCCTCTACACTGTCCCCATCAAACACTCCCAGGGCAGGTACAGCACGGGGTTAGATACAGAGTAAAGCTCCCTCTACACCGTCCCCATCAAACACTCCCAGGACAGGTACAGCACGGGGTTAGATACAGAGTAAAGCTCCCTCTACACTGTCCCCATCAAACACTCCCAGGGCAGGTACAGCACGGGGGGTTAGATACAGAGTAAAGCTCCCTCTACACTGTCCCCATCAAACACTCCCAGGACAGGTACAGCACGGGGTTAGATACAGAGTAAACCTCCCTCTACACCGTCCCCATCAAACACCCCCAGGACAGGTACAGCACGGGGTTAGATACAGAGTAAAGCTCCCTCTACACCGTCCCCATCAAACACTCCCAGGACAGGTACAGCACGGGGTTAGATACAGAGTAAAGCTCCCTCTACACCGTCCCCATCAAACACTCCCAGGACAGGTACAGCACGGGGTTAGATACAGAGTAAAGCTCCCTCTACACCGTCCCCATCAAACACTCCCAGGACAGGTACAGCACGGGGTTAGATACAGAGTAAAGCTCCCTCTACACTGTCCCCATCAAACACTCCCAGGGCAGGTACAGCACGGGGGGTTAGATACAGAGTAAAGCTCCCTCTACACTGTCCCCATCAAACACTCCCAGGACAGGTACAGCACGGGGTTAGATACAGAGTAAACCTCCCTCTACACCGTCCCCATCAAACACCCCCAGGACAGGTACAGCACGGGGTTAGATACAGAGTAAAGCTCCCTCTACACCGTCCCCATCAAACACTCCCAGGACAGGTACAGCACGGGGTTAGATACCGGGTTGTGTTTATGGGAGCTCTCTCTCTCTGATGAATGTACATTTTTCCTTCCAGGGGATTATGACGATGTTGACACGGAGCCTGGTGAGAGTGAGTCTGGATATGGCAATGTGGCTGACTGCACCTCCGGTCACCCTCGTTCAGGTATCTTCCTGATTTGGTTCCTGGGATGGGGATTGCTAACAGAATCTCTCACCGCAGGGTTGCTGCTTCTACCTGACCAATGTGTGGTGGAGATGACATTATCAGAAGTGAATGGCTCACCAGGAGCTGTGTCCTTCCAACTTTAACCTCCCAACGTTCATCACTCCGCCATTGGCGGCCATGCCTTCAGCTGCCTGGGACCCTGATCTCCGGAATTCCCTCCCTAAAACACTCTCCTCTCTCTCTCTCTCTCTCTGTCTCTCTCTGTCTCTCTCTGTCTCTGTCTCTCTCTCTCTGTCTCTCTCTCTCTCTCTCTCTCTCTGTCTCTCTCTCTCTCTCTCATTGTCTCTCTCTCTCTCTGTCTCTCTCTCTCTCTCTCTGTCTCTCTCTCTGTCTCTCTCTCTGTCTCTCTGTCTCTCTCTCTCTCTCTTTGTCTCTCTCTCTCTCTCTGTCTCTCTCTCTCGCTCTCTGTCTCCCTCTCTCTCTGTCTCTCTCTCTCTCTCTCTCTCTGTCTCTCTCTATCTCTCTGTCTCTCTCTGTCTCTCTCTCTCTTTCTCCCTCTGTCTCTCTCTCTCTCTCTGTCTCTCTCTATCTCTCTCTGTCTCTCTCTCTCTTTCTCCCTCTGTCTCTCTCTCTTTCTCCCTCTCTCTCTCTTTGTCTGTCTCTCTCTCTCTGTCTCTCTCTCTCGCTCTCTGTCTCTCTCTATCTCTCTCTCTCTCCCTCACTCTCTGTCTCCCTTTCTCTGTCTCCCTCTCTCTCTGTCTCTCTCTCTCTGTCTCTCTCTCCCTCCGTCTCTCTTTCTGTCTGTCTCCCTCTCTCCCTCTGTCTGTCTCTCTCTCTGTCTCTCTCCCTCTGTGTGTCTCTCTCTCTCTCTATGTCTCTCTCTCCCTCTCTCTCTCTCTCTCTCTGTCTCTCTCTCTCTGTCTCTCTCTCCCTCCGTCTCTCTTTCTGTCTGTCTCCCTCTCTCCCTCTGTCTCTCTCTCCCTCTGTCTCTCTCTGTGTCTCTCTCTCTCTCTCTCTGTCTCTCTCCCTCTGTGTGTCTCTCTCTCTCTCTCTCCCTCTCTCTCTCTCTCTCCGTCTCTCTCTCTATCTCTCTCGCTGTCTGTCTCTGTCTGACTCTCCTTTAAGACTCTCCCTAAAAACCGACCCCTTTGCCCGAGCGTTTGGCCTCTTGCCCCTGATGTCCCCTCCCCGTGCCTCGATGTTAAACTTTGCCTGACAACCCCCCATGCGGAGTTAGGTGGGGACCCTCGTTACTCTCCGGGTGCCTCATACCCTTTCCAGTAAACGTTAAAGACGTGGGTAAATAAATTAAAACAAGAGCTGCTGGTGGGAGCCGAGCAGGGTGAAACGATGTCCCCCGGGGCTGCTGACGCTCGCCCGCCCCTGGCTGTAGGCGCTATATAAATGCGCAGGGCTCCTGTTGCTTCTGAACCAGGGAGCTGAGGTTAAGACAAGAGGAAGTAGATTCCGGAGGCAGGAAACGCGTGCTTTGTGCTAACATTTTTAACCATTCGTTTGATTTCCTGGTTAAAGTATCTGTTGGTCGGATTGACGGTGAAGAGGGAGACAGCACCATGTAGACGTTGTGGGTCCTCGGACCCTCTGGTGGCTGCGCTGGGCATCGGGTAGCGGGTACAGACTGGGCGTTACAGCTTTCAGTCCAGCCCACTCGGACCCCGGCACTGAACCAGGCCATTCGGCCCCTCTCCCCCCCGTGCTAGTGTTCCTGCTCCACTCCAGCCTCCTCCCACCCACCCACCCCCCTCTCTCTCTCCATCTCACCCCCCCCACCCCCATCCCCATATCCTTTCTCTCCCTCACATGTTTATCCAGCTCCCCCCTTAAAACACATCGACACTATTCACCTCCCCCCCACTCTCCCTGTGGGAGTGAGTCCCACATTCTCCCCGTGGGAGTGAGTCCCACATTCTCCCCCATTCTCCCTGTGGGAGCGAGTCCCACATTCTCCCCCCACTCTCCCCATGGGAGTGAGTCCCACATTCTCCCCCACTCTCCCCGTGGGAGTGAGTCCCACATTCTCCCCGTGGGAGTGAGACCCACATTCTCCCCCCACTCTCCCTGTGGGAGTGAGTCCCACATTCTCCCCCCACTCTCCCTGTGGGAGTGAGTCCCACATTCTCCCCGTGGGAGTGAGTCCCACATTCTCCCTGTGGGAGCGAGTCCCACATTCTCCCTGTGGGAGCGAGTCCCACATTCTCCCTGTGGGAGCGAGTCCCACATTCTCCCTGTGGGAGCGAGTCCCACATTCTCCCTGTGGGAGCGAGTCCCACATTCTCCCCCATTCTCCCCGTGGGAGTGAGTCCCACATTCTCCCCGTGGGAGTGAGTCCCACATTCTCCCCGTGGGAGCGAGTCCCACATTCTCCCCGTGGGAGTGAGTCCCACATTCTCCCCCCACTCTCCCTGTGGGAGCGAGTCCCCCAACTCTCCCCGTGGGAGTGAGTCCCACATTCTCCCCCCACTCTCCCTGTGGGAGCGAGTCCCCCAACTCTCCCCGTGGGAGTGAGTCCCACATTCTCCCCCCGCTCTCCCTGTGGGAGTGAGTCCCACATTCTCCCCCCACTCTCCCCGTGGGAGTGAGTCCCACATTCTCCCCGTGGGAGTGAGACCCACATTCTCCCTGTGGGAGTGAGTCCCACATTCTCCCCCCACTCTCCCCGTGGGAGTGAGTCCCACATTCTCCCCGTGGGAGTGAGACCCACATTCTCCCCCCACTCTCCCTGTGGGAGTGAGTCCCACATTCTCCCCCCACTCTCCCTGTGGGAGTGAGTCCCACATTCTCCCCGTGGGAGTGAGTCCCACATTCTCCCTGTGGGAGCGAGTCCCACATTCTCCCTGTGGGAGCGAGTCCCACATTCTCCCTGTGGGAGCGAGTCCCACATTCTCCCTGTGGGAGCGAGTCCCACATTCTCCCTGTGGGAGCGAGTCCCACATTCTCCCCCATTCTCCCCGTGGGAGTGAGTCCCACATTCTCCCCGTGGGAGTGAGTCCCACATTCTCCCCGTGGGAGCGAGTCCCACATTCTCCCCGTGGGAGTGAGTCCCACATTCTCCCCCCACTCTCCCTGTGGGAGCGAGTCCCCCAACTCTCCCCGTGGGAGTGAGTCCCACATTCTCCCCCCACTCTCCCTGTGGGAGCGAGTCCCCCAACTCTCCCCGTGGGAGTGAGTCCCACATTCTCCCCCCGCTCTCCCTGTGGGAGTGAGTCCCACATTCTCCCCCCACTCTCCCTGTGGGAGCGAGTCCCACATTCTCCCCCCACTCTCCCTGTGGGAGCGAGTCCCACATTCTCCCCCCACTCTCCCCGTGGGAGTGAGTCCCACATTCTCCCCCCACTCCCTGTGGGAGTGAGTCCCACATTCTCCCCCCACTCTCCCTGTGGGAGCGAGTCCCCCAACTCTCCCCGTGGGAGCGAGTCCCACATTCTCCCCCCACTCCCTGTGGGAGTGAGTCCCACATTCTCCCCCCACTCTCCCTGTGGGAGCGAGTCCCACATTCTCCCCCCACTCCCTGTGGGAGTGAGTCCCACATTCTCCCCCCACTCCCTGTGGGAGCGAGTCCCACATTCTCCCTGTGGGAGCGAGTCCCACATTCTCCCTGTGGGAGCGAGTCCCACATTCTCCCCGTGGGAGCGAGTCCCACATTCTCCCCGTGGGAGCGAGTCCCACATTCTCCCCCCACTCTCCCTGTGGGAGCGAGTCCCACATTCTCCCCGTGGGAGCGAGTCCCACATTCTCCCCGTGGGAGTGAGTCCCACATTCTCCCCGTGGGAGCGAGTCCCACATTCTCCCCGTGGGAGTGAGTCCCACATTCTCCCCCCACTCTCCCCGTGGGAGTGAGTCCCACATTCTCCCCGTGGGAGCGAGTCCCACATTCTCCCCCCACTCTCCCCGTGGGAGCGAGTCCCACATTCTCCCCGCGGGAGTGAGTCCCACATTCTCCCCACTCTCTGGGTACAACGAACACTTCCCATTTGCACAGGAACTGTTGGGAGGCAGGAATTCCATCTTCTCCAGGGGCACTGAGGGTTGGGCCATGAATGGGGCCCAGCCCAATGAGTTCCCATCAAAGAATAAACTGGATAGCAAGGGTGAAATTCAGAGGGGTGACTGTCACCTTGAATAGACTGCGGTTGCAGTCTGGGTGCGTAGAGTGTCTGACAGTCAGGCGGTCAGCTGTCAGGGTGGGGGGGGTTTGTTGTCTGGAGTTGTTCTTTGGGTGTCGGTCAATGTCTGGGGCTGGGTTTGTGGGGGAGAGGGGTCAGTGTCTGGGGAGAGGGGGCCAGTGTCTGGGGCTGGGTTTGGGGGAGAGGGGTCAGTGTCTGGGGTTGGGTTTGGGGGGAGGAGGTCAGTGTCTGGGGTTGGGTTTGGGGAGAGGGGCCAGTGTCTGGGGAGAGGGGCCAGTGTCTTGGGAGAGGGGTCAGTGTCTGGGGAGACGGGCCAGTGTCTGGGGAGAGGGGTCAGTGTCTGGAGAGAGGGGTCAGTGTCTGGGGTTGGGTGTGGGGAGAGGAGTCAGTGTCTGGGTGAGGGGGCCAGTGTCTGGGGGGAGGGGTCAGTGTCCTGGGGAGAGGGGTCAGTGTCTGGGGATGGGTTTGGGGGAGAGGGGTCAGTGTCTGGGGAGAGGGTCCAGTGTCTGGGGCTGGGTTTGGGTGAGGGGTCAGTGTCTGGGGGGAGGGGCCAATGTCTGGGGAGAGGGGTCAGTGTCTGGGGTTGGGTTTGGGGAGAGGGGCCAGTGTCTGGGGTTGGGTTTGGGGAGAGGGGCCAGTGTCTGGGGGTTGGGTTTGGGGGAGAGGGGTCAGTGTCTGGGGAGAGGGGTCAGTGTCTGGGGCTGGGTTTAGGGAGAGGGTCAGTGTCTGGTGAGAGGGACCAGTGTCCGGGGTTGGGTTTGGGGAGAGGGTCAGTGTCTGTGGAGAGGGGTCAGTGTCTGGGGGGAGGGGCCAGTGTCTGGCATTGGGTTTAGGGGGAGCTGTCAGTGTCTGGGGTTGGGTTTGGGGGGAGGGGTCAGTGTCTGGGACTGGGTTTGGAGGGAGGGGTCAGTGTCTGGTGCTGGGTTTGGGGAGAGGGGTCAGTGTCTGGGGAGAGGGGCCAGTGTCCGGGGTGGGTTTGGGGAGAGGGGTCAGTGTCTGGCCGGAGGGGCCAGTGTCTGGGGTTGGGTTTGGGGAGAGGGGTCAGTATCTGGCCGGAGGGGCCAGTGTCTGGGGTTGGGTTTGGGGAGAGGGGTCAGTGTCTGTGGAGAGGGGTCAGTGTCAGGGCTGGGTTTAGGGAGAGGGGTCAGTGTCTGTGGAGAGGGGGTCAGTATCTGGGGCTAGGTTTGGGGAGAGGGGTCAGTGTCTGGGGAGAGGGGGCCAGTGTCTGGGGCTGGGTTTGGGGTGAGTAGTCAGTGTCTGGGGAGAGGGGCCAGTGTCTGAGGTTGGGTTTGGGGAGAGGGGTCAGTATCTGGCGGGAGCGGCCAGTGTCTGGGGTTGGGTTTGGGGAGAGGAGTCAGTGTCTGTGGAGAGAGGTCAGTGTCTGGGGCTGGCTTTTGGGAGAGGGGTCAGTGTTTTGGGGCTGGGTTTAGGGAGAGGGGTCAGTGTCTGGGGAGAGGGGTCAGTGTCTGGGGGGAGAGGCCAGTGTCTGGGGTTGAGTTTGGGGAGAGGGGTCAGTGTCTGTGGAGAGGGGTCATTGTCTAGGCTGGGTTTAGGGAGAGGGGTCAGTGTCTGGGGGGAGGGGCCAGTGTCTGTAGTTGGGTTTGGGGAGAGGGGTCAGTAGCTGGGGGGAGGGGTCAGTGTCTGGAGTTGGGTCTGTGGAGGAGGTCAGTGTCTGGTGTTAGGTCTGTGGAGAGGGGTCAGTGTCTGGGGTTGGGTTTGGGGAGGGGTTAGTGTCTGGAGTTGGGTCTGGGGGGAGGGGTCAGTGTCTGGAGTTGGGTTTGGGGAGGGGTTAGTGTCTGGAGTTGGGTCTGGGGGGAGGGGTCAGTGTCTGGAGTTGGGTTTGGGGAGAGGGGCCAATGGCTGGAGGTCGGTTGTCACTGCCTGAGACCCTCTGGTTTTGGCTGAGATTTGCAGACGGAGTGTCTAGTTTAATGTTTTGCTCCATTACACCATGTGTCACGCTCCTGAATTCTGTCTCCCCACAGGACTCCGAGACTAAAGAGACGTCTGGCCCCCAGGAACACCCCCCACCCTGTAACCGAAACGCTCCATCTAACTTCACATCAATCAAACCTCTACAAACAGGATGGCAACACCCAGGGGCCTGTGGGATCCAAATGGCTCTCCGAAGGAGGGCTTTATTCTTGACCTGAGAACGGCGGAGGGGTGGGGGTGGGGTGTGTGTATGAGGGGAGGGTGGGGGAGGGAAACTTGGCTCTCAATCCCCCTTTTACAGGGACAACCTCGGAGCCCTTTCATGTGGGGGAACAGCCAAGACCGACAGACAACGGGGTCGGGACTTATTGAAGAGATGTTGGTGAAGATGGAAGGTGACCATTGACCTTCTTCAGCTTCGGAGGGGCGTTCCCGCCCTCGTTGACTCTTTGGACGATGTTGGCGATGTCAACCATCTAGCGATTTTACGATACCTCCTGGGCGCCAAGCAACGGGGGGTCAGGGGTCAATGGGCGTGGATGGCATTTGGGTCAATGAGGCAGCGGGGGGCGGGTTTTAAGCACAAGTTTGGGTTCCTGTTGGGTTGGGTTGGGATTGGCGGTTTCTTAAGGGTTAAAAATCAGAACCCCCCCCGCACCTCGATGCCAATTCTCTCTCCGACCCGGCCAATTATCTCGGCCGATGTGTGGTCAACCGATTAGCCGCAAGGAGGCGCGAATGGCCCCCTTAAAATTCCAATGAGCCCTTATCGTTATCCAACACCTTCGGGCTTAAACTGCGGCCAACGGGGTCCCTTGAGGGTCAACCCCGGCCAACGGCTGGTTGACCCGGAGGTGGAATGAGTTGCTCGCTCCTGGACAACTGGCCGACATCGGACACCCCTTCGTAACCTCGGACATCCTGACCGCCCCGAGCCAGTGTCTACCAAACCTCCAAGAGAACCCATGCGAGTTTTCCAATTCCCCCCACCCCCTCTCCGGGCCACCAAGAACCCACCCATCCCCCCCCCCCCCACTCACCCAAATCCGAACCCCGCCCCCTCCCCAACCCCACCACCACCACCCCCGCCCGCACCAACACCATCCCCCGATGGGATAGCTAAGGTTAATCCCAGCCCCCGGAATGTCCAGGCACAAACTGTGGTTAGGCTGTAGCTCTGAAAGCCAGTGCTCCAGCAGCAAGCATGTAGACTGCATGATGATCGGTGTGTTTATAGTACCACCCAGCGCAGCAGGAGGCCATTCGGCCCATCCTGCCTCTGCTGGCTCTCTGAAAGATCTATCCAATTAAGCCTCACTCTCCAGCCCCCCTGCTCTTTCCCCCCCATAGGCCAAATTTTACCCTTTCGAGTGTTTCTCCAATTCCCCCTTTTTGAAAGTTCCTATTGAATCTGCTTCCACCGCCCTTTCAGGCAGCGCCTTCCAGATCACAACAACTCGCTGTGTGTAAAACAAAATCCTCCTCATCTCCCCCCTCTGGTTCTTTTCCCCGATTCTCTTCAATCTGTGTTCCTCTGTCAGAGGGTCAGTACTGAGGGAGTGCTGCACTGTCGGAGGGTCAGCACTGAGGGAGCTCCGCGCTGTCGGAGAGTCGGTACTGAGGGAGTGCTGCACTGTCGGAGGATCAGTACTGAGGGAGTGCTGCACTGTCGGATGGTCAGTACTGAGGGAGCGCCGCACTGTCGGGGGGTCAGTACTGAGGGAGTGCTGCACTGTAATAGGGTCAGTACTGAGGGAGTGCTGCACTGTCGGAGGGTCAGTACTGAGGGAGTGCTGCGCTGTCGGAGGGTCAGTACTGAGGGAGTGCTGCACTGTCGAAGGGTCAGTACTGAGAGAGTGCTGCACTGTCGGAGGGTCAGTACTGAGGGAGTGCTGCACTGTCGGAGGGTCAGTACTGAGGGAGTGCTGCACTGTCGGAGGGTCAGTACTGAGGGAGTGCTGCACTGTCGGAGGGTCAGTACTGAGGGAGTGCTGCACTGTCGGAGGGTCAGTACTGAGGGAGTGCTGCACTGTCAGAGGGTCAGTACTGAGGGAGTGCTGCACTGTCGGAAGGTCAGTACTGAGGGAGCGCCGCACTGTCAGAGGGTCAGTACTGAGGGAGTGCCGCACTGTCAGAGGGTCAGTACTGAGGGAGTGCCGCACTGTCGGAGGGTCAGTACTGAGGGAGTGCCGCACTGTCAGAGGGTCAGTACTGAGGGAGTGCTGCACTGTCGGAGGGTCAGTACTGAGGGAGTGCTGCACTGTCGGAGGGTCAGTACTGAGGGAGTGCCGCACTGCCGGAGGAGACAGTTTCGGTATGAAACATTAAACCAAGACCTGTCATCACTGACTGGTAGATGTAAAAAATCCTGCAGCGGCTATTGGGAAGAAGAGAAGTTGGGGGGGGGTCCCGAGGATGTGGGGAGGTAGCGTCGCTACCCAGTGTCCTCGGACATCCGCCAGAGTAACTTTAGAAATGAACAGTTCGCCGCTATCACCTCGCTGTTTGTGGGAGCTTGCTGTGCGCAGATTGGCTGCTTCTACCTTACGTTTTCGACATTAGGACAGTGACCACACTGCGAAGTGCTTTAGGACGCTCCGGGGTAGTTTAAGACGCTGTAGAAATGCAAACCTGTCTTTTGCGAAATGAGTATTTTAAATAAAATTCACCGCGGTTGTGACTCAGCCCCGAGCGGACGCTGAACTCTCCGTTATTCCACAATCAGGGACGCGTCCGGAGGTTCCGGGTCAGCCCGATTCCCAAGGTTCCTGCAGAGACGGCAATGAAGAGGGAAAAAAATACCCCAAAGGAATTTGTTTCCCTTCCGTATTCGCTTGTTTTTAATTGGTTTATTTTTTGTTTGCGCTGATTGGCCGGACCGATTCAATGGCCGCCGTTGACCAAGGTGGCGGTAGCTCCGGAAGCCTCCGAGCCGTCGGAAGACGGACGAAGGCTTGAGGCGTCAAACCCCTGGCCATGTGAGAGCCCCGGGCGTCGGACAAACGTTCCCCACCCAGCCCGAACGGGGCGAAGGATCGGCGGGCAGGACGTCTGCACCCGTCCGGCCTGGGCAAAGGCAGAGCTGTTTGTGACTCCCTCGTCTCCAACGTGGTGCAAGTGGTTCCACAGTCCGAACACAATGGGTTTTAACAAGGTGGGGGGGGGGCCTCGTTAACTGAATAGCTCGACCTGAAACCACTGGGGAGCAGGGTGAGGTTCCCGGAATTAAATGAACAAAAATAATTTTTGGCGGGGGGGGGGCAGAATTTTTCGAGGGTACACCTGAAGGCGAGTGAGTCCGCTGCGTGGACCATTTTCCCGAATTTTTAAATACTTTATCCCGTGGTGTAAAATTCTTCAGCTCCCTGCCGCAGCTCTTGGCGTTCGGGGAGCTTTCATTACACCCCCCCTCCCCTCCCCAGAGGGCCCTGACTTCAGCACTTGCCCCACCCGCGCGCCGCTCGCGTGAAATCGTGGTCGAGGGGTGAGGTAGGGTCGATCGCGGGCGGTGAGCCGATTCCCGGCTGCCCCATTGCCCGGAGGTTTGAGCGTGTGTGTAAAAAAAAATAAACTAACCCTCTAAGTTTACCCACCCCACCCCCCCTTATCTCGGTCTGCGGTGCGATTACCGATCGAGGGTTGGATCGCTCCCGAACGCCGAAGGGTTGAGAAGAAAAGGCAGCAAGGCTTTTATCAAGGGAGGGGCAGGAAATCAGTCTCCGTTTACGGGTGGATGGTGAGGGGTTGGAGGGCAATCTCGGGGCTGTTTTTTAAATTAACCCCCGACTCCCGTCCGGAACGGGAGTGATGATTAAATCAGGCCCTCAGGCTCCGTGAGCTGACCTCGCTGCTCCTAAACCATTCGGCAAAGAGCGAATCGGGCAGTTCCCCAGCCGGAAAGGCCTGTGAGATTCCACCACAATTATATCGGCGATCAGGTGAGTCGCAAAGCTGGGTGCTTGTACCAGCCTGACCATTCTTCCCCCTCGAGCCCTGTTACACAGGAACAGGAGGAGGCCCCATTCAGCCCCCTCGAGCCTGTTACACAGGAACAGGAGGAGGCCCCATTCAGCCCCCTCGAGCCTGTTACACAGGAACAGGAGGAGGCCCCATTCAGCCCCCTCGAGTCTGTTACACAGGAACAGGAGGAGGCCCCATTCAGCCCCCTCGAGCCTGTTACACAGGAACAGGAGGAGGCCCCATTCAGCCCCCTCGAGCCTGTTACACAGGAACAGGAGGAGGCCATTCAGCCCCCTCGAGCCTGTTACACAGGAACAGGAGGAGGCCCCATTCAGCCCCCTCCTCGAGCCTGTTACACAGGAACAGGAGGAGGCCCCATTCAGCCCCCTCGAGCCTGTTACACAGGAGCAGGAGGAGGCCATTCAGCCCCCTCGAGCCGACTGTCCCGTTCGACACAGTCTGTGACTGACCTCCCGCCTCAGCTCCGCTTTCCCGCCCTGTCCCTCAGAGCCCAAAAAACCCCCACCGATCAAGGTCTCGAAGAGACTCGGCGATGGAGCGTCCACGGCGCTCTGGGGGGAGAGAATTCCAAAGACTCACCGCCCTTCCGAGCGAGGACATCTCTCCTCGTCTCCGTCCAAAATGGCCGACCCCCTCAGGCCTGAGACCGTGACTTCCCCCCCCCCACTCCCTTCATCCCTTTCAATTCTAGACGCTCAGCCAGCGGACAGGGGGGTGGGGTAGAAATGTCAAACCCTCCGAGGGTTTCAACCAGATGGCCTCTCGTTCTCCTCAACTCCAGAGGATATCGGCCCATTCTCCTCGATCTCTCCCTCGTAGGACAAACCCAACCCCCTCCACTCACACCCCAGGAACCAGGACCGGTGAACCTTTCCTTACGCTCCCCTCGATGGATAAGATATCCTCCCTCTAGGTGAGGAGACCGGAACCAGACACAACGTATCCCAGACGCCCTCTCGCCAAAGCCCCGGGTTTAATTGTAAAGGTCATGAGTCCCTCATGACCCTTCAACAGATCTAAAACTAGTTCCGAGAGAGAAAGGCGGTGAGCGGAGAAGGTTAAGGGGGAGATTGAACCGGGACGTTCAACATCAGGAGGGGGGATTTGGGTAGAGTCGATGAGGGAGAAAGTGTTTCCTGTGGGCAGGAGGGTCGGTAACCAGAGGGACACAGATTGAAGAGAATCGGGGAAAAGAACCAGAGGGGGAGATGAGGAGGATTTTGTTTTACACACAGCGAGTTGTTGTGATCTGGAAGGCGCTGCCTGAAAGGGCGGTGGAAGCAGATTCAATAGGAACTTTACAAAAGGGGGGAATTGGAGAAATACTAGAAGGGGGAAAAATGGGGCAAAGAGTTGGGGGGTTGGTGGCGGTGAGAGAGTGGGGGGGCTAATTGGATAGATCTTCCAAAGAACCGGCACAGGCTCAAAGGGCTGAATGGCCTCCTCCTGGGGTTTTATACACGATGGGGGTTAGGATCCTGAGTTGGTCATTCAATGTCAGTGAAGATAACTGAGCAGATAGACAGAGGGACGGACAGAGGGACGGACAGAGAGACGGACAGAGGGACGGACAGAGGGACGGACAGAGGGACGGACAGAGGGACGGACAGAGAGACGGACAGAGGGACTGACAGAGATCTGGACAGAAAGACGGACAGAGGGACGGACAGAGGGAGGGACAGAGGGACGGACAGAGGGATGGACAGAGAGACGGACAGAGGTACGGACAGAGAGACGGACAGAGGGACGGACAGAGAGACGGACAGAGGGACGGACAGAGAGACGGACAGAGGGATGGACAGATGGATGGACAGAGGGACGGACACAGAGACGGACAGAGACGGACAGAGGGACTGACAGAGATTTGGACAGAGGGACGGACAGAGAGACAGATAGATGGACGGAGAGACGGACAGAGGGAAGGACAGAGGGACGGACAGAGGGACGGACAGAGGGACGGAGAGAGGGACGGACAGAGAGACGGACAGAGGGACGGACAGAGAGATGGACAGAGGGACGGACAGATGGATGGACAGAGGGACGGACACAGAGACGGACAGAGACGGACAGAGGGACTGACACAGGGACGGACAGAGGGACTGACAGAGATTTGGACAGAGAGACGGACAGAGGGACGGACAGAGAGACAGATAGATGGACGGAGAGACGGACAGAGGGAAGGACAGAGGGACGGACAGAGGGACGGACAGAGGGACGGAGAGAGGGACTGACAGAGAGACGGACAGAGGGACGGACAGAGATTTGGACAGAGGGACAGACAGAGGGACGGACAGAGGGACGGACAGAGATTTGGACAGAGGGACGGACAGAGGGACGGAGAGAGGGACTGACAGAGAGACGGACAGAGGGACGGACAGAGATTTGGACAGAGGGACAGACAGAGGGACGGACAGAGGGACGGACAGAGATTTGGACAGAGGGACGGACAAAGGGATGGACAGAGGGACGGACAGAGGGACGGACAGAGATTTGGACAGAGGGACGGACAAAGGGACGGACAGAGGGACGGACAGAGGGACGGACAGAGGGACGGACAGAGATTTGGACAGAGGGACGGACAGAGGGACGGACAGAGGGACGGACAGAGATTTGGACAGAGGGACGGACAGAGGGACGGACAGAGGGACGGACAGAGGGACGGACAGAAGGACGGACAGAGGGACGGACAGAGGGACTGACACAGGGACGGACACAGGGACAGACAGAGGGACGGACAGAGGGACGGACAGAGGGACGGACAGAGGGACGGACAGAGAGACGGAAGAAGGACGGACAGAGGGACGGACAGAGAGACGGAAGAGGGACGGACAGAGGGACGGACAGAGGGACGGACAGAGGGACGGACAGAGATTTGGACAGAGGGACGGATAGAGGGACGGATAGAGGGACGGACAGAGGGACGGACAGAGGGACGGACAGAGGGACGGACAGAGATTTGGACAGAGGGACGGACAGAGGGACGGACAGATGGACGCAGAGATTTGGACAGAGGGACGGACAGAGGGACGGACAGATGGACGGACAGAAGGACGGACAGAGGGACGGACAGAGGGACGGACAGAGGGACTGACACAGGGACGGACACAGGGACGGACAGAGGGACGGACAGAGGGACGGACAGAGGGACGGACAGAGAGACGGAAGAGGGACGGACAGAGGGACGGACAGAGGGACGGACAGAGGGACGGACAGAGATTTGGACAGAGGGACGGACAGAGGAACGGACAGAGGGACTGACAGAGGGACGGACAGAGGGACGGACAGAGGGACGGACAGAAGGACGGACAGAGGGACGGACAGAGGGACTGACAGAGGGACGGACAGAGATTTGGACAGAGGGACGGACAGAGGGACGGACAGAGATTTGGACAGAGGGACGGACAGAGGGACGGATAGAGGGACGGACAGAGGGACGGACAGAGGGACGGACAGAGGGACGGACAGAGATTTGGACAGAGGGACGGACAGAGGGACGGATAGAGGGACGGACAGAGGGACGGACAGAGGGACGGACAGAGATTTGGACAGAGGGACGGACAGAGGGACGGACAGAGGGACGGACAGAGATTTGGACAGAAAGACAGACAGAGGGATGGACAGAGGGACGGACAGATGGACGGACAGAGATTTGGACAGAAAGACAGACAGAGAGACGGACAGAGGGACGGACAGAGGGACGGATAGAGTGGTGGACAGAGATTTGGACAGAGGGACGGACAGAGGGGTGGACAGAGGGACGGACAGAGAGACGGACAGAGAGACGGACAGAGAGATGGACAGAGGGACAGACAGAGAGACGGACAGAGAGACGGACAGAGAGACGGACAGAGGGACGGACAGAGGGACGGACAGAGAGACGGACAGAGGGACGGACAGAGATTTGGACAGAGAGACGGACAGAGAGATGGACAGCGGAATGGACAGAGGGACGGACAGAGAGACAGACAGAGGGACAGACAGAGGGACAGACAGAGAGACAGATAGATAGACAGACAGATAGACAGAGGGTCAGACAGAGAGACAGATAGATAGCCAGAGGGAGGGACAGAGGGACAGATAGATAGCCAGGCAGATTGACATAGGGACGGACAGAGGGATGGACAGAGGGACGGACAGGGAGACAGACAGATAGACAGAGGGTCAGACAGAGAGACAGATAGATAGACAGAGGGTCAGACCGAGAGACAGATAGATAGACAGAGGTCAGACCGAGAGACATACAGGCAGCCAGATAGCCAGGCAGATAGACAGAGGGACGGGCAGAGAGACAGATAGATAGCCAGACAGATAGACAGAGGGACGGACAGATAGCCAGGCAAATAGACAGAGGGACAGACAGAGAGACAGATAGATAGCCAGGCAGGGAGGCAGAAAGGCAGACAGATAAGTAGATGGATAGATAAACATAGAGACAGACAGACAGATAGATAAATAGATAGACAGAGAAGTAGACAGAGAAACAGCTAGACAGACAGAGAGAGAGAGAGAGAGAGACAGACAGACAGATAGAAAGATAGATAGAGAGACAGGGAGAGACAGGGAGAGAGACAGACAGACAGATGGATAGACAGAGAGACAGACATACAGATAGACAGGCAGACAGAGAGACAGACAGAAAGACAGCGGTGACAGACAGAGAAACAGATAGATGGTAAGACAGAGAGTCAGACAGTTAGACAGGTAGGCAGAGAGAGAGACAGACAGACAGACAGATAGACAGACAGACAGAGAGACAGACAGATAGACAGGCAGACAGAGAGACAGACAGAAAGACAGCGGAGACAGACAGAGAAACAGATAGATGGTTAGACAGAGAATCAGATAGACAGGTAGGCAGAGAGAGAGACAGAGAGAAACAGGCAGACAGAGAGACAGAGACAGACAGACAGACAGAGAGACAGACAGATAGACAGACAGACAGAGAGACAGACAGACAGACAGAGAGACAGAGACAGACAGACAGACAGATAGGTGGACAGGTAGAGAGAAGTAAATGATTTATTGAAAAGGCAGGGCTGCGCACTCTGAAACCCGATGGTGATGGAAATAAAGTTGTCACAGTTCACTTCCCGGTGACAGGCATTGACTGACCGAGGGCTGGAGCAGGTCATCCACAGGTGTCACTGAGCAAATGGGGAGATGCAACCAGCCCGACAAACATGTGAACGTGGGACTGAGCCACAGGCGATGCAGCATCTCCTGCGACGCCTGTCGCTAGAGGAACCCAGCGCCGCTGCAGATCGGGCCGAATTCTACAGCAACAAGGCGCCAAAACGCGTCCGGTCCTGGCTGGGCCACGCGTAGACTGTCCGCGGACAGGACAAGGAGAAGGTTGCGATAAAACTGAGCTGTAAAATAACGAAAGCATTGCACCTTTATAAACGTTCCAGGACACAAATAGCGGCAACGGGTCGGGAGACGCAGATCTCCTTAATGTACGGAATAAAAATAAACGTCCTGCTGATCAGATACTCCCAGGTTAAGTTCATTCCATTCTCAATCGTTCAGGAATTATCTACGAGATTCTACAAATCTACGGGGGGCGGTGAAAGGACCCAGTGGGGCATTTTGACAGAGAGAGCACAGGAAGAGGCAATATAGGCTTAACAGCACCTGGTGGAGAGAGAGCAGGGACCCTGGGGAGTGGGGAGAGCCGGAGGGATCGATCCAATAATGGAACGTGGGATAGGAAACAGAAAACAAGCAAGTGTTGGACGTCACAAGTCGCGTCATGGGTTCACGACGAGCTGCATTTATATAGCACCTTTAACAGTAAAACATCGGAAGGCCATACACAGCCGTGTCAAGCAGACAGAAATGTGACCAGGACCCACATAAGGAGATACAAGGGACAGGCTAACAAAAAACTCGGTCAAAGAGGCCGGTTTTAAAGGAGAGTCGGAAGGAGGAGAGAGAGAGACAGATTGAGGGTTGTAGGAGGGTGGAGGAGGTTACATAGATAGGGAGGGTTGGAGGGGCTGGAGGAGGTTACAGAGATAGGGAGGGTTATAGGGGCTGGAGGAGGTTACAGAGATAGGGAGGGTTGTAGGGGCTACAGGAGGGAACAGAGATATGAAGGGTGGAAGGGAATGGAGGAGGTTACATAGAGAGGGAGGGGTGGAGGGGCTGGAGGAGGTTACAGAGATAGGGAGGGTTGTAGGAGCTGGAGGGGGTTACAGAGATAGGGAGGGTTGTAGGAGCTGGGGGAGGTTACAGAGATAGGGAGGGTTGTAGGGGCTGGGGGAGGTTACAGAGATAGGGAGGGTTGTAGGGGCTGGAGGAGGTCACAGAGATAGGGAGGGTTGTAGGGGCTGGAGGAGGTTACAGAGATAGGGAGGGTTGTAGGGGCTGGATGAGGTTACAGAGATAGGGAGGGTTGTAGGGGCTGGAGGAGGTTACAGAGATAGGGAGGGTTGTAGGGGCTGCAGGAGGTTACAGAGATAGGGAGGGTTGTAGGGGCTGGAGGAGGTTACAGAGATGGGGAGGATTGTAGGGGCTGCAAGAGGTTACAGAGATATGGAGGGTGGTAGGGGGTGGAGGACATTACAGAGATAGGGAGGGGTGTAGGGACTGGAGGAGATTACAGAGACAGGGAGGATTGTAGGGAATGGAGGAGCTTACAGTGGTAGGGAGGGTTGTAGGGGCTGGAGGAAGTTACAGAGATAGGGAGTGTTGTAGGCGCTGGAGGAGATTACAGAGAAACGGAGTGTTGTAGGGACTGGAGGAGGTAACAGAGATAGCGAGGGTTTTAGGTTCTGGAGGAGGTTTCAGAGATATGGAGGGTGGTAGGGAATGGAGGAGGTTACAGAGATAGGGAGTGTTGTAGGGACTGGAGGAGGTTACAGAGATTGGGAGGGTTGTAGGGGCTGGAGGAGGTCACAGAGATAGGGAGGGTTGTAGGGGCTGGAGGAGGTCACAGAGATAGGGAGGGTTGTAGGGGCTGGGGGAGGTTACAGAGATAGGGAGGGTTGTAGCGGCTGGAGGAGGTTACAGAGATAGGGAGGGTTGTAGGGGCTGGAGGAGGTTACAGTGGAAGGGAGGGTTGTAGGGGCTGGAGGAGGTTACAGAGATATGGAGGGTGGTAGGAAATGGAGGAGATTACAGAGAGAGGGAGGTTTGTAGGGAATGGAGGAGCTTACAGTGGTAGGGAGGGTTGTAGGGTCTGGAGGAGGTTACAGAGAAACGGAGTGTTGTAGGGACTGGTGGAGGTAACAGAGATAGGGAGGGTTTTGGGGTCTGGAGGAGGTTTCAGAGATATGGTGGGTGGTAGGGAATGGAGGAGGTTACAGAGATAGGGAGTGTTGTAGGGGCTGGAGGATGTTACAGAGATAGGGAGGGTTGTAGGGGCTGGAGGAGGTTACAGAGATAGGGAGGGTTGTAGGGGCTGGAGGAGGTTACAGAGACAGTGAGGTTTGTAGGGAATGGAGGAGCTTACAGTGATAGGGAGGGTTGTAGGGGCTGGAGGAGCTTACAGTGATAGGGAGGGTTGTAGGGGCTGGAGGAGGTTACAAAGATATGGAGGGTGGTAGGGAATGGAGGAGGCTACAGAGATAGGAGGGTTGTAGGGGCTGGAGGACATTACAGACATAGGGAAGGTTGGAGGTGCTGCAGGAGCTTACAGAGATATGGAGGGTGGTAGGGAATGGAGGAGTTTACAGAGATAGGGAGGGTTATAGGGGCTGGAGGAGGTTACAGAGGTAGACAGGGTTCTGTGAATGGAGGAGGTTGCAGAGATAGGGAGGGGTGTAGGGACTGGAGTAGGTTACAGAGACAGGGAGGTTTGTAGGGAATGGAGGAGCTTACAGTGGTAGGGAGCGTTGTAGGGGCTGGAGGAGGTTACAGAGATAGGGAGTGTTGTAGGGGCTGGAGGAGATTACAGAGAAACGGAGTGTTGTAGGGACTGGAGGAGGTAACAGAGATATGGAGGGTGGTAGGGAATGGAGGAGGTTACAGAGATAGGGAGTGTTGTAGGGCTGGAGGAGGTTACAAAGATAGGGAGGGTTGTAGCGGCTGGAGGAGGTTTCAGAGATAGGGAGATGTGTAGGGGGCTGTAGTAGGTTACAGAGTTAGGGAGGGTTGTAAGAGCTGGAGGAGGTTACAGAGATAGGCAAGATTGTAGGGGCTGGAGTAGGTTACAGAGATAGGGAGGGGTGTAGGGGCTGGAGTAGGTTACAGAGTTAGGGAGGGTTGTAGGAGCTGGAGGAAGTTACAGAGATAGGGAGGATTGTAGGGGCTGGAGGAGGTTACAGAGATAGGGAGGGTTGTAGGGGCTGGAGGAGATTACAGAGATAGGGAGGGTTGTAGGGGCTGGAGGAGATTACAGAGAAAGGGAGTGTTGTAGGGATTGGAGGAGGTAACAGAGATAGGGAGTGTTATAAGGTCTGGAGAAGGTTTCAGAGATATGGAGGGTGGTAGGGAATGGAGGAGGTTACAGAGATAGGGAGTGTTGTAGGGACTGGAGGAGGTTACAGAGATAGGGAGTGTTGTAGGGGCTGGAGGAGGTTACAGAGATAGGAAGGGTTGTAGGGGTTGGAGCAGTTTACAGAGATAGGGAGGATTGTTGGGGCTGGAGGAGGTTACAGAGATTGGGAGGGTTGTAGGTGTTGGAGGAGGTTATAGAGATAGGGAGGTTTGTAGGGTTTGGAGGTGGTTACAGAGATAGTGAGTGTTGTAGGGGTTGGAGGAGGTTACAGGGATAGGGAGGGTTTTAGGGGTTGGAGGAGGTTACAGAGATAGGGAGTGTTGTAGGGGTTTGACGAGGTTACAGAGATTTGGAGTGTTGTAGGGGCTGGAGGAGGTTACAGAGATAGGGAGGGTTGTAGGGGCTGGAGGAGGTTACAGAGATAGGGAGAGTTGTAGCTGGCTGGAGGAGGTTACGGAGATAGGGAGGGTTGTAGGGGCTGGAGGAGGTTACAGAGATAGGGAGGGTTGTAGTGGCTGGAGGAGGTTACAGAGATAGGGAGGGTTGTAGGGGCTGGAGGAGGTTACAGAGATAGGGAGGGTTGTAGGGGCTGGAGGAGGTTACAGAGATAGGATGAGAGTGACAGAGTGAGAAAGAGAGAGAGGTGGAGAGAGATTGAAAGATAAAAAGCAAAGAAATCTCTATTATTGAACCTCCGGAAGTCCCGAATGTGTTTCACAGACAATTAATTCTTTTGTTCTTTGCAATGAGGTCACTGTTTTAAAATAGGAAACGCAGCCTCCGATTTGCGCACAGCAAGATCCCACATCATTAGATGATAATGACCCAGATCACGTGTTTTTTCTTGTTTGGGGACAAATATTGGCCCCAGGATACCGGGGAGAACTCTGCCCCCCTCCTCCGGCTCATCTTCCAACTAAGTGTCCGTGGGATCTTTCCCCCCCGCCCGAGGGGACAGACAGGGGGTCCGGGACGCTGCGATTTGCTGGGTGTCTGTACCTGCCGCTTGCCTGTAAACCAGAGACTGTTTGATGAGGAGGAGCTGGTGATGTCGCTCCGTGTGGTTTAACCATGGTTAAACCGACAGACAGAAACAGGCACCGGGATTAAACCCACAGCCCCCGGATACCACATCACAGCCGAGTCCACCAGGAGGCACCCTGCAAGGAAATGAACCTCTCGCGGCCTTCGGACATCGAGTGACATCGGGTTCCCAGCGCTGAAAGAGGCCGTTCGGCCCATCTCCTCCGTGCTGGTGTTCCTGCTCCACACCAGCCTCCTCCCACCCCCCACTCCATCTCACCCCATCCCCATATCCTTCTATTCCTCTCTCCCTCATGTGTTTATCCAGCTCACCCCTTAAACACATCGATACTATTCACCTCGACCACTCCCTGTGGGAGCGAGTCCCACATTCTCCCCACTCTCTGGGTAAAGAAGTTTCTCCTGAATTCCCCATTGGGGTTTATTAGTGACGATCTTATAATCGATGGTCCCCCTAGTTCTGGTCTCACTCCGACAAGTGGAAACATCTTCTCTACGTCTACCCCATCGAAACCCTTGCGTCATTTTAAAGACCTCGATCAGGTGACCCCCGCCCCCTCAGCCTTCTCTTTTCTAGAGGAAAGAGCCCCATCCCTGTTCAGTCTTTCCTGATAGTTATAACCTCTCAGTTATGGGATAGATTCCTGGGATGGCACAGCCCAGGAGGAGGCCATTCAGCCCATCGTGCCTGTGCTAGCTCTTTGAAAGATCTATCCAATTAGTCCCCGCTCTCTCCCCCTCCTGCTCTTTCCCCCCACAGCCCTCCAAACTTTTCCCCTTCGAGTATTTCTCCAATTCCCCCTTTTTGAAAGTTCCTATTGAATCTGCTTCCACCGCCCTTTCAGGCAGCGCCTTCCAGATCACAACAACTCGCTGTGTGTAAAACAAAATCCTCCTCATCTCCCCCTCTGGTTCTTTTCCCCCGATTCTCTTCAATCTGTGTCCCCTCTGGTTACCGACCCTCCTGCCCACTGGGAAACACTTTCTCCCTCATCGACTCTATCCAAACCCCCTCCTGATGTTGAACGTCCCGATTCAATCTCTCCCTTAACCTTCTCCGCTCCGAGGAGAACAATCCCAGCTTCTCCCCAGTCCCTCCACACGGACTGAAGTTTTTCATCTTGGACTCAACAGGACAAACACAAGAGTGCCAAATTTCAAACGATCGCAATTTCAATGACAGGAGGAAAGGGTGCTGATTGGTTGGCAAGTCAACACTGATTGGCTGAGGCATTGCCATTGCAGAAATCAACAGGAATTTATAGGCCCCTCCCCCAGCTCCAGGGTAATTCAAAAAAAAGGCACAAGGCTTAAACATATTCCTTTTTGTTTGCAGAGAATGGGTCCCTGTGTGTGAACGTTTATTACTTGTGGCAGGTATAAATGAGTGACGTTAGGAGCTCAACTGCTTAACTTAAATTAGTCGTTAGTGTCGCTGTGGGCGCACTCGGGATTGTTCAGCGAGTGCTGTCCGATCGCGGAATCACCTCTCGCGGCAGAGGTTTTGTTTCTGGGTTTTGCGACCGGTGGAGTAGGGGGTTGCATCGCTTTCGCCGTGACAGCGCTTCAGCCAATCAGAGACGACGCCCTAAACCAATCGGCGCCCTTTTATTTTCCCCTTCAGCGCAGCTTTTTGCGGTCCTTTTGAAATTTGGCATTCTTGCATTTGTTCCAATGAGTGCGAGGGCAAGAACCTTCAGCAAGATGCCTCTCCCTTTTTCAGCCACCTTCAAGCTCTGAGCTGCCAAGCGAATACTTTCCCCCTGCCTGGAGTTTGGCAGTTGTCGGATTGACTGTCGAGACGCGACGGCACGAGCTCTGAGGAGAGTGAGACCCTTATTGCAAAGCCAGGACTGGAAACAGAGCAACCAGCGGCAGGATGATCAGGCAGGGCAATGACCTATTCACACCCTCCACCCCCGACGCACAGCCGCAGCAGCATGTGCACCATCGACAAGATGCACTGCGGGAAACGCAGAAAGGAAACCGAGCCTCGAAGGCGTTCCGAGAATTCACTCGCCCACTGACTTCCTCTCGAGCGCAGGTTCTGCGGCCGGTCCATCGCTGAACACAAGAGCCTCCTCGCTGCCCGGTACCAGAGGTGGGTCCCCCCACTCCCGGGAGTGTGGTGGGGTGGGCCGAGGGGAGAGGGGGCCTGAAAAATGAGGGGTTCGCAGCCAGAGTGGAGGCGCCCAGCTCCGGGACAGTCCACGGCCTCCCGGCTGCACCACCAGGTAGGAGCGGTTTATCCAACAAAAAAAAAACAACACACCTGGGTCTCTCTCTCGCCTCGGAGCGGAGAAGGGTTAAGGGGGGGGGGAGATTGAATCGGGGGGGAAAAGAGCCAGAGAGGAAGGGGGGAGATTTTTGTTTTACACACACGCAGAGAGTTGTTGTGATCTGGAAGGCGCTGCCTGAAAGGGAGGTGGAAGCAGATTCAATAGGAACTTTCCAAAAGGGGGGGAAACGGAAGGGGGGCTGTGATGGTGCGGGGGTGGGGAAAGAGCAGGGGAGAGGGGGGATGGGGAGAGAGAGAGGGGGGACCCATTGGATAGACCTTTCAAAGAGCCAGCACCAGCGCGATGGGCTGATTGCCCTCCTCCTGGGGACTGGGCGACTCTGTGAGAGGGTCAGGAGGAGGAGGAGGGTGGGGTTCAATGAAGGGAGGCTCGGGGTTGGGGTGGGGGGGGAGGTCAGGGAAGTCAGTGAGAGAGAGAGAGAGAGGTCGGCGGGAAGGGTGGGGGGCGTTGAGCTGTTCAGCTCGAGCGAGCTCCTGACGGGACTGGGAGATGTCGGAGAGGCGGAGGGGGTCTTGGGGAACTCTGGAAGAGGGGACGAGCGGGAGAGAGGGGGTGGGTGGGTGGGGGTGGGGGGTGGGTGGGGGGGGTGGTGAAAGGACCCAGTGGGGCATTTTGACAGAGAGAGCACAGGAAGAGGCAATATAGGCTTAACAGCACCTGGTGGAGAGAGAGCAGGGACCCTGGGGATGGGGGAGAGCCGGAGGGATCGATCCAGTAATGGAACGTGGGATAGGACACAGAAAACAAGCAAGTGTTGGAGCCCACAAGTCGCGTCATTGGTTTACAACAAGCTGCATTTATATAGCACCTTTAACAGTAAAACTGGAGGGTTGTAGGGGCTGGAGGAGGTTACAGAGATAGGGAGGGTTGTAGGGGCTGGAGGAGGTTACAGAGATAGGGAGGGTTGTAGGGGCTGGAGGAGATTACAGAGATAGGGAGGGTTGTAGGGACTGGAGGAGGTTACAGAGATAGGGAGGGTTGTAGGGACTGGAGGAGGTTACAGAGATAGGGAGGGGTGTAGGGGCTGGAGAAGGTTACAGATATAGGGAGGGTTGCAGGGGCTGGAGGAGGTTACGGAGATAGGGAGGGTTGTAGGGGCTGGAGGGGGTTACGGAGATAGGGAGGGGTGTAGGGGCTGGAGGGGGTTACGGAGATAGGAAGGGGTGTAGGGGCTGGAGGGGGTTACGGAGATAGGGAGGGGTGTAGGGGCTGGAGGGGGTTACAGAGATAGGGAGGGTTGTAGGAACTGGAGGGGGTTACAGAGATAGGGAGGGGTGTAGGGGCTGGAGGGGGTTACAGAGATAGGGAGGGGTGTAAGGGCTGGAGGAGGTTACAGAGATAGGGAGGGGTGTAGAGGCTGGAGGAGGTTACAGAGATAGGGAGGGTTGTTGGGGCTGGAGGAGGTTACAGAGATAGGGAGGGTTGTTGGGGCTGGAGGAGGTTACAGAGATAGGGAGGGCTGTAGGGACTGGAGGAGGTTACAGAGATAGGGAGGGGTGTAGGGGCTGGAGGAGGTTACAGAGATAGGGAGGGGTGTAGGGGCTGGAGGGGGTTACAGAGATAGGGAGGGGTGTAGGGGCTGGAGGGGGTTACGGAGATAGGGAGGGGTGTAGGGGCTGGAGGGGGTTACGGAGATAGGGAGGGGTGTAGGGGCTGGAGGGGGTTACGGAGATAGGGAGGGGTGTAGGGGCTGGAGGGGGTTACGGAGATAGGGAGGGTTGTAGGGGCGGGAGGGGGTTTCAGAGATAGGGAGGGGTGTAGGGACTGGAGGGGGTTACGGAGATAGGGAGGGGTGATCGAGGAGGAATTTGAACACAGGCTGAGAGATTTATAACTGAGCGATTGGGATCCAGTCTGTGGGGGAGGAGGATTGGCCGGTGAGGGGTTAATGGAGCCGGTGGTCAGTAACGTGGGGGATGTGAGGAGGAGTCTGTGGGGAATTTGCGAGCAGAGTCACTCTCAGTTTCTGGTCTGGAACTCAGCATCGGTTTAGCTTCCCCTCAGAGGCTGGAGTGACCCTTAGAAGAGGGGTAACTGTGGCCAAGGGGGCAAAGGGGGTAACTGGGGTCCCAGACACTGAACAACCCGGTCGTTCTTCCTCACAGGTAACCCATGCCGCCTGGTCACTGACACTAACCCTCCTGCTCTTCATCGGTAAATGATCCAGAACATTCTACCGTTCAATTCTGGCACCTTCCAGGGCAGCTCACGAAGAGGACCCTCTGGAAGAGGCCGACTGAATCGTGGCTTTCGAAAGGGAATCGGTTAAATCACGTGGAGGGGGCAAAGCTGGGCCCCTGGATCTGGGCGAGTTACCCTCGCAGAGGGCCAGCACAGATATGACGGGCTGAATGGCCACCCGCTGGCCTTTAACCATTCCGTGACTGGGAGGTTCTGGCTTCTGGCCGTTGTAAGGAA
>NW_027596203.1:197617-235876 GCF_964194155.1 Cetorhinus maximus
TCTCTCTTTCTCACTCTCTGTCTTTCTCATTCTCTGTTTTTCTCTCTCTCTCTCTCTTTTCCTTTAAGACTCTCCTTAAAACTGACCATTTTGACTGAGTTTATGGTCGCTTGTCCCTAATATCCCTGAGGGTCAGCTTTTTTCCTTGTGAGGTTAAGTGTGTGAATGTTGGTAAGTGTGGGAGACGTTCTATCGCTGATTCTACAATCCTTCCTGATTTCCTTCCCCCAGGTTGTCTCCATGGGGCTCTGGTGGTGATCCAGACTCCCTCTTTCGTCGCTCGATTAGAGGGACAGTCAGTCTCGTTGAACTGCAGCTACACGGCTGACGGTGAAGATGTCTTTCGAGGCGTGGTCTACTGGGCGCTGAAGGAGGGCAAAGATCCCATCGTGATTCTCCCCAGGCCCCCGCCGCGCTACCAAAATCGGCTGACGCTCACCAAACACAGAGGGGGGCGCGGTAACAGCACGCTGCTAATCCACTCCCTCCAGCTGACTGACACCAACTCCTATTACTGCTACATCTCCTTCCTGGTGGGGGAACAAACCTTCAACAAGGAAGGGGCAGGGACCAGGATCTTTGTCCACGGTACGTGTGACACCGGTAGGTGGTAAACCGAGAGAGTCTTTCACCAGCTCAGAGCGTCCCAAAGCGCCTCACAGCCACTTTGTGGGTCCATTTATTGAGACTTAAGCGCGTGAAAACATTGATACAAAGGTAGAAATCTTGAAGACATCAGCCGCAGAGCTGTGTGTGTGCTCTGCTGAAAAGCAAAAGCGAAACTGAGACTGGATCACACGCCGCACTTCCATTCTGGTGATGTCATGCTGATATCCCTTAAAGGCGTATTACAACATCCCCCTTTCTTTTTAAAGAATCTTTATCCCCCTCCAAAGGAGTATAACTACTTACAACAAATGTTCATATTTATTGACAATTACATAAGTGTACAGAACTGGTGAATTATTGAGTCTCTAAAGCATGGAGGTAATCTACTGGTACACCCAGACCTTGTGATGGTAACCTTGTCTGGAGGTGTCTTTAATTGCTCACAGTGATCTGTGTGAATCATTCATTCAGCTCGGCCATTAGATCTGGGGTAATGAGGAGAAGAAGTAGTGTGATCAATATCCCACTTCTCACACATACCCTGAAATGGCTGACCAATAAATTACAGATCATTATCCGTAATTTTCTCTCCAGGTTCACCAAATAAACTGAAAATAGCGCTTAGAGTGTGTGCACCAGTTGTGCTTGATGTATTGTGCTATTTTTGAATAACGGGATTCCTGGTAAAGCAGTCGATGATGACAATGATGTCAGTGCCATGGACATGATAAAGGTCGGATGTGATTTTGGACTAAGGATGGGCAGGAACTTCATGTGGAATCAGTGGCTCATTGAGTTGACTTGGCTCATCCTCTTGACAAGCCTCGTACTTCCCCACAACGACTTCAAGGTCATTGTTCATACCCGGCCAGGGACTGTATCTCTTGTGAGTCACCTTGTCTGATCTGTGCCCTTGTGTGAGGAATGAAGTTGTTGAAGAAGATCAGGTCACAAAGATTCCGGTATGACGTCCTGTCTGCCTTTAAAAATGACTCCCCGGGAGATGCCCATCTCGTCCTGATCAGGCCAAAATAGTCTCAGGTGTTTGTGGACATGCTGAAGCCACCCTTCAATGATGGTTTTTCACAGTTTCTGTAATGTAGTATCTGTCACCGTTTCTTCTTGCAGCTGCTGGCATTTGTGTTGTGCTAAATGCACCGGATCAATTGACGGACTTGCATTCTCCTGCAGGTGTAATGTTGCAGCTCCCTTGAAACTGTCAATTTTTTAAAAACATTCTGGATATTTCGATACTAGGTTGTGAACTGAGGTGATAGGAGTAGTTTCTGAGGTTGATGTGAGGTCTGACTGATTCTATGGATTGTCTCCAGTGTGAGCTCATGACATGCCGGTGACCCTGCAATCACTGGGGCTTTAGTCTCCATGATACAGAACATCCGTGATACCCAGGGGGATTGATTGTACTTGCTCTCCAGGGCGATGGAACCTGTACATGGAGTTAGCAAAGTTTTGTACTCTGCAAGTTTCCCAGCAGTAGGTATCCCCATGGCCTTCCATGTCCTTGGATACTTGGTCTTTTAGGATTCTCAGCGGGGGGTGTGTTGGCATTTGTTCCTGTGTCAACCTTGGTCATTAATGAGGAGTTACCAACTTTCTTAGGATAGATCATTCGAAACTTGACAAACACTTTGGACATTGTGACAGTGCCTCTATTTTCCACAAGATTGATGTTGTGTAATGTGTTCACCGCTCCTCGTCTCACCGTGCACATCATCACCATTTCCTGGTTTGTCAGTCACCACATGTCTCTGTTCCTGATGGGATACCGGATGGTCATTCTTATTGCTTGAAGATTCCCCGTTGTGTATGGTCTGTTTGGATCAGCGCACGGCCCTTTGTAGCTGCATCAGCCTTTGCTCTAGTGCCCTGCCGCTGCCAATGGCCATTCTGTCACAAGCCTTGCAGGATTGGTGGAAAGCTGGGCATTTCCATGGTTCCTGCAGAAGGCCACACCTTCCACACGTCTCGCTAGGTTTGGATGTTCTAGTGAGTGCGTCAACAATTGGTGTTGTACTGAGGACCTGTAAGCTTCATTGACCTTCGAGGATCACTTCGTATTTATGTCCATCCTTGAGTAGCTCTTCAATGCTTTAGATTTTGGTCTTATCTGGCAGATCATTCTGGAATGCGTCAATGGGAGTGGATGCGATCACCAACTCAACAACTCTGTCTGCAGGCTCTGCCCTTGAAATCACAATACACAACCTTTTCTCTGCATTGGCTGATGAAGTGGTCTATGGATTCTGTAGGCTGATCAAATGACTTAAACTCTAGTTGATGAATATGGAGTTTAACCTGTTTCTAATCCTGTCTTCCAATGTCGTCCATATCCAATGGGGATCCTTTCGCTCTTCTGCTGTTAAAACTGACATGTTCAGCCTGTGTAAAACTTCATTCCCAATCGCGAGGTGAATTTTTATTGCTTGCTCGTCTGGTTCAGTCAAACCTGAATCAGGAAACCAGAGCTCTGTACGCTGTTTAAACATTCTGAATTCAGATAGTCGGTCAGCTACATCCCAGTTCAAACTGGGGAATTTAGTGGACATTTTGACAATATTCCTTTGCTCTTCCTTCTCCTACAGTACCTGGGATGAGTGTCGCTTTAGCCCCTTTCGTGTGCTTTTCCGAAGCTCCACCCACGAAGACAGATTGTGGCAGGAACACCCCACGGAGCAATGGAGTCTTTGTTTTTTATTGAATTTGCTGTTCAGCAATCTTGTAGCCGCACATTATAATCGCTAACTTCTCTGGCCCGATTTTTATAATGGTTTTTGTGTGTTTGACTCTCCCTCACTCACCGATCCGGCCCACACCCTGGTCACTCGCCTTCCCTGACTGAGCTAACCCGCTGCTGGTCCTCGCGATACAAGCTGTCCCACTCACTGACCTACAGGCCGTGCGCTGCAATCTCACCACGAGGGATCCGTCTGCTCCCCAGCTCTTTACTTGAGCTTTTTCCCGTCACTGTGTCTTCAAAGGTTTCCTGAGCAGTCAGTACACTGCGATTTCAACCCTCTCTGATGCTGTGTCTCTACTGTGGTCTGACCAAAGCGTCGAGGGTCATCACATGCCATGTAGCTCGATCTAAGGCTGTTCACCTTAATGTCGGAATGTTTGGCCACCGCTGATCACCATGTTGTGTTTTTATAATGATACCCAGGCACCAACCACGCATACCGGGCTGAGTAAGCGCATTGCGCGTCCATTCGTTTAGACTCAGCACATGAGAACAGGTACACATGGATAGAGAGCTGGAAGGCACATCAGCAGCAGAGCCGTGTGTGCTGCGCTCTGCCCGAGGTCAAAAGCAAAACTAAAACTGAAGCGCGTGACACACTTCCCTGCGAGTGGCGTCACGCTGCTAACCCCTTAAAGCCTATTTGTGCACTGAGGCACAGGGTGGGAAAGGTCAGCCATGAACGTATCGAATGGTGGGGGAGGGGTGAGTAGGCACGATGGGCAGAGGGGCCTCTTCCTGATCCGTCTTTTAATGTCCCCATTTCATGGGATTTGAGTGTCGCGGGGAAAGGCCAGCGCTTGCTGCCCCTCCCTAGTTGCCCCCTGAACGGAGAGGGCTTCCTAGCGCCATTTCAGGGGGAGGCCGGTTAAGAGTCACTCCGCTGTGGGGCCTGGAGTCACATGTAGGCCAGACCGGGCAGATTTCCAACCCCCCACCACAAAGGGGCATGAGTGAACCAGATGGGGTTTTTCTTTACTGCCATTGGTGATAGGTTCATAGTGCCCGTGACTGAAACTAGCTTTTGATCCAGGATTTATTAATGGTTGATTAATAGTTAAGTTTCGCCACTTCCTGTTCACGAGGACACCGCTATGTAACTGGAATCTCTTGCTGAAGACAAGCCTTGGCCATCGCCGCTGACCACTGCCCCCTTCTCTTGCTCCCCGCAGGGCCTCTGGTCTTGACCCCGCCGCCCGGCTGCCCGAGCGACGCCCCCCGGGGTCGATGCCACATCCGGTGCGAGGCGCGGGTCCCGGGCGGGTGGGGAGCCCGGATCGTGTGGCTCAGAGATGGTGTGTCGGTCGGGGGCGAGGGGGTGGAGGATGGGAACATGACGCTCCCCCCCGACGGCGATGGGGCCCAGAGATTGTCCAGCCGGCTGGCCCTGGCCCCCAGCAGCCCGGGCGCCGCGGTGAACTACACGTGCGCCTTGAACCACACCTCCGCCGGTGTCATCGTCGACTGGAAGGACCACGTGGTGGTGACCGGTAAGTGTCCCCTTCTCTCATTTCCACCCCCCCTAATCCCCGCCCTCCGGGTTCACTCGCTCCGGGTTTCAGCCACTCACCTGAGACTCAGGGGGTTTCATCCCCTCTCACCCCCACCTCCCCTCTGCTCCCTGGGTCACCAGGTCGCTGGTCTCAGTCCAATCCTGAAGCATGAACTCCCTGGGACTCCCTCCCTAACAGCACTGTGGGTGTACCTACACCACACCGGGACTGCAGCGGGTCAGGAAGGCAGCTCACCCACCACCTTCTCAAGGGGCAATTAGGGGATGGGGCAATAAATGCTGGGCCCAGCCAGCGACACCCACATCCTGCGAATAGTATTTTCAAAAAAGGTCGACACTCCAAGTGATAGTGCTGAGGGAGTGCGGCACTGTCGGAGGGTCAGTACTGAGGGTGTGCTGCACTGTCGGAGGGTCAGTACTGAGGGAGTGCCGCACTGTCAGAGGGTCAGTACTGAGGGAGTGCCGCACTGTCAGAGGGTCAGTACTGAGGGAGTGCCGCACTGTCGGAGGGTCAGTACTGAGGGAGTGCCGCCTGTCAGAGGGTCAGTACTGAAGGAGTGCCGCACTGTCAGAGGGTTAGTACTGAGGGAGTGCTGCACTGTCGGAGGGTCAGTACTGAGGGAGCGCTGCACTGTCGGAGGGTCAGTACTGAGGGAGTGCTGCACTGTCGGAGGGTCAGTACTGAGGGAGCGCTGCACTGTCGGAGGGTCAGTACTGAGGGATCGTGTATATTTACGCTCTCTATCCCTGTGTTAACCTTGTAGGTGAGGGTCGCTTTGTCTCTCGTTCCTCCTGTTTTACAGAGAGTTCCAGGGGCCAGGAAGCTCAGTTCAATCCCGCTCAACCCTAATAATCACCTATTCACTCTCTCGTTTCAGAATCCCCCAAGCGTCCTGTCATCCTGTACGTTCTGTTGCTGGCAAATTCGGCCATCATCCTCCTGTTGGTGATCGTGTTCGGCCTGAAGAAGCCTTCCCTCTGCAGACGGCGTTAAGCTCTCTAGCGTCTCTCTCTCTCTCTCTCTCTCACTCTCTCTCTCTCTTTCTCTCTCTCTCACACTCCCTCTCTCTCTCTCTCTCTCTCTCTCTCTCCCTCTCTCTCTCTCTTTCTCTCTCTCTCACACTCCCTCTCTCTCTCTTTCTCACTCTCTCTCTCTCTCTCTCTCTCTCTCTCTCCCTTTCTCCACCTGCTCCGATACGAACCATCCCTGAAGTCCTCGCATGTACACGAGGCGGGGGGTTAGGCAGCTGAAATCAGCCCCCTCCAAACCTCACCACCTCGGCCGGGGACATGGCCTTCACCCGACATTCCCCACCTCCGGTCTCAACTCCGTCTCCTCTCAGTGTCAACAATGGGGGGGTGGGGGTCAGTTTTACATTGAGGCCCAAGTGTGTCGATAAGCGGGACCCAGCGTCCTCCAAACACCCCTTGGCCGATGAAAAGAAGGACAGGCCAACGCGTCAAACGCGAGACTATTTGAAACTAAGGGCGCCTTATGATGAGAGGGAAGGTTTCGGTAAATTGGTATTGACAGGCCAGACGCCACCTGCGGTTCTGGTCGCAACGTCAGGAAAAGGAGATGGCGACATTGGGCAGGGCGCTGAGGAGATTTACAACGATGACCCTAGAAACGCGTGGAGAAACATTTCAGGGACGGACGGATGGGCTGGGTCTCTTTTCCCTGTAAAAACAAGGATGATCTGGTGACCTATTCGAGGCCTTCACAATTCTGAAAGCGTTTGATTGGGTGGATTCGGAGAGAAGGTTTCCTAACCTACGGACGTACAAACTAGGCCCTTCCAGCCTGCTCCCCGTTCGATAAGATTGTGGCTGATCTGAATGTAACCTCAACCCCCACTCCCCCCATAACCTTTCACCCCCCCTTGTTAACCAAGAATCCATCTCGCTCTGCCTTAAAAGACATCCAAAGGCTCTGCTTCCATCGCCTTTTGAGGAAGAGAGTTCCAGAGACTCACGACCCCCCTGAGAGAAAAATATTCTCCTCATCTCTTCTGAGGAAGACCAGGACTAGGGAGCCATCGACATGAGGTCGTCACTGATCAATCCAAAATGGGGGATTCAGGAGAAACTTCTTTACCCAAAGGGAGTGGGGAGAATGTGGAACTCGTTCCCACAGGGAGTGGTCGAGGTGAATAGTGTCGATGTGTTTAAGGGGGGAAGCTGGATAAACACATGAGAAAGGAGTAGAAGGATATGGGGATGGGGTGAGATTGAGAGGGGGGTGTTGGAGGAGGCTGGAGAGGAGGAGAAATTCTGGCATGGTCTGGTTAGGGCAAATAGGCAAATCGCTGGGCTGATTTCCGTGCTGTCGGCCTCTCTGACTCTAATGGTCTCTTTCTGTGCCTTATACCGTATGTAATCCAGTGCAAACCTCAGCGCTGGGATTTTACAATGGAGGTTTGATGTAAGCTGACTGAATTTCAAAACCTGACCAAATCTACCAGCATGCTTTGCAAGGCCAGGCGACGTCAAAGTTAAAACAAAAACCTGCTTAAAGACGAAGGCTGCACCCTGACAGGTGAACGAGAGCTGCTGGACTGTGACGGGGAACAACATTGCCGCGTCCCACAGCCACAAAAAGAGGGTTAAACGCCACAGTCACCGACCACTTCTTGCCGTGTTCAATGGTTAGATTGATCTGTGTTTGATTGTGTTAGCCTGTTCGCTCATCTACGTTCACTGTGCTTAATTGCTTATGCCTGTGGGTGGGGCTGGGGTGGGGGGGTTGGGGGGGCAGAAGTCACTGAACCCGAGAAGGTGCTGAAATCTGGACTGAGGGCATTTGTTTCGAAATGCCCTGATTACTGAGATATTTTAAAGTACTGTAAATAAACTTATTGTAAATTTCGAAACAGTGTCACCTCTGTATTGCTCTAAGGTAAATCATATATATATATACAATATATAATATATACTGCAAAATGGTGAGTACATAACACTTTGAAACTATGGTATAATAGAGGGCCTGGATAGAGTGGACGTGGGGAAGATGTTTCCATTAGTAGGAGAGACTAGGACCCGAGGGCACAGCCTCAGAGTAAAGGGAAGACCTTTTAGAACAGAGATGAGGAGAAACTTCTTTAGCCAGAGAGTGATGAATCGATGGAATTCATTGCCACAGAAGGCTGTGGAGGCCAGGTCATTGAGTGTATTTAAGACCGAGATAGATAGGTTCTTGATTGGTGAGGGGATAAAAGGTGACGGGGAGAAGGCGGGAGAATGGAGGTTGAGCAACTTAACAGCCATGACTGAATGGCGGAGCAGACTCGATGGGCCGAATGGCCTAATTTCTGGTCCTGTGTCTTCTGGCCTTATGGTGTTGTGGTAATTTTTTTTAATTCATGGGATGTGGGCATCGCTGGCTGGGCCCAGCATTTATTGCCCATCCCTAATTGCCCCTTGAGAAGGCGTTGGTGGTGAACCAAGTGCAGTCCGTGTGGTGTAGGTTCTGGGCATTTAAGAGTCAACCACATTGGCGTGGGCCTGGAGTCACATGTAGGCCAGACCAGGTAAGGACGGGCAGATTTCCTTTCCTGTTTTTGCTTCGAATGACAATTGCCATTTGCTGTGGTGGGATTTGATTGGAACTCAGGTCCCCAGACCATTACCCTGGATCTCTGGAAGGCGAGTCCAATACCAACTAGACAATTCCACTGTGCCACCCCCTTCCCCGCCCCTAGTCACCGGGCTAATGATCTCGCAGCCGACCCTAATTCTCTGGGAACCTGGATTCAAATCCCATTGTGGGGGCCGGGAAAATTTAAGTTCAATTAAGCGAGAAACAACCTTCAACTTGAAAGCTGGGCTCAGCGACGGTGACATGAAAGCATCATCGGTTGTTGTAAAGGAAGGAAACCAGCCCTTCCTTACCCGGTCAGGTCTACACGGCGTCGGCCTCTCCTTAGACCACGTTTTAGATTATTGTGAGCAATTTTGGGCCCCGTATCTCAGGAAGGATGTGTTGGCCCTGGAGAGGGTCCAGAGGAGGTTCACGAGAACGATTCCCGGAACGAAAGGCTTAACATATGAGGAACGTTTGAGGACTCTGTGTCTATACTCGATGGAGTTCAGAAGGATGAGGGGGGATCTGATTGAAACTTACAGAATACTGAAAGGCCTGGATAGAGTGGACGTGGGGAAGATGTTTCCATTAGTAGGAGAGACTAGGACCCGAGGGCACAGCCTCAGAGTAAAGGGAAGACCTTTTGGAACAGAGATGAGGAGAAACTTCTTTAGCCAGAGAGTGGTGAATCGATGGAATTCATTGCCACAGAAGGCTGTGGAGGCCAGGTCATTAAGTGTATTTAAGACCGAGATGGATAGGTTCTTGATTGGTAAGGGGGATCAAAGGTTACGGGGAGAAGGCGGGAGAATGGGGGTTGAGAAACTTATCAGCCATGATTGAATGGCGGAGCAGACTCGATGGGCCGAATGGCCTAATTTCTGATCCTATGGTCTTATGGTCTTCCCCGACTACCGGACCAAAAAAACACACCGACCGCTCGAAGGGGATTGCGAAACACAGACATGGACTCTTTGTTCATGAAAATTAAGCAGCGCCCGTGCGGTCTTGAGAGCTCTTGACAGCACCTCCCACTTGGATGACAAACTCTGCAGGCCACTTACCACGTGGTAAACTACACCGTCTCCCCATCTGGTAACTGCACAGATCATAGCCGCACCACGAGAGCAACTCCAGACCCACAGCAACGTGGTTGCCCCTTAAATGCCCTCTGAAATGGCACAGTAAGCCACTCAGTTTTACCCAGAACCACATGGACTGTGGTGAGTTCTAGGAGGGGGTGGGGTGGGTGGGGAATTAGGGATGGGCCCCAAACACTTGGCCTGTCCAGCGATGCCCACATCCCACGAAAGAGCAAATCAAACACCCGCTTGCCGCCTGGGGGCCTGAGTAAGGTTTCAATAATCGACCGTGAAGGGGTGAACGAGGAGATTCTCAAAAGTTGGCTTATGGGTCGGAGGCGAGGAGTTTTAAGAGAGGGGCCCAAGGAAAAGATTTTGCAAAAGCTCGCTCGATCCAAGGGGGAAATCACACAGGGTAGCTCCGGAAGCTGGTGGAGGGTGGACAGTGCCAGACTGGGCTTTAGCTCCATGGTTTAGACAAAGAACCCAACGTGCCACTGGCTCATTTATCTTACAGAAGATGCTTTGCTTTACTGGACCAGTGAGGTCTTGCCAGTGTAGCATCCTGTCTGCTATTGAAGGAAAAGGTTGAAAAGGAAAAGTGTGTGTTAAAGGATCCCAATGGGTGCAATGTGGAAGAGGTGGCATTGGCTAATTACCTGCAACCAGCAAGGCCTGTTTACCCATTGAAATAAAAGCAAAATACTCTGGATGCTGGAAATCTGAAATAAAAATCAAAAATAAAAAGCAGGGAGGTCATGTTGGATTTGTATAGACCCTTGGTGAGGCCACAGCTGGAGTGCTGTGTGCAGTTCTGGTCGCCACATTATAGGAGGGATGTGATTGCACTGGAGGGGGTGCAGAGGAGATTCACCAGGATGTTGCCTGGGATGAAACTTTTAAGTTATGAAGAGATGTTGGATAGACTTGGGTTGTTTTTGTTGGAGCAGAGAAGACTGAGGGGCGACCTGATCGAGGTGTACAAGATTATGAGGGGCATGGACAGGGGTGGATAGGGAGCAGCTGTTTCCCTTAGTTGAAGGGTCAGTCACGAGGGGGCATAAGTTCAAGGTGAGGGGCAGAAGTTTAGGGGGGGATGTGAGGAAAAACTTTTTTGACCCAGAGGGTGGTGAGGGTCTGGAATGCGCTGCCTGGGAGGGTGGTGGAGGTGGGTTAGCCTCACATCCTTTAAAAAGTACCTGGATGAGCACTTGGCACCTCATAACATTCAAGGCTATGGGGCCAAGTGCTGGTCAATGGGATTAGGGAGGTAGGTCAGGTGTTTCTCACGGGTCGGTGCAGACTCGATGGGTCGAAGGGCCTCTTCTGCACTGTGTGATTCTGAAATTCTGTGATTCTGGACGTTGTATGTGCTGTAACTTGCAGATGATAATATGCACAAATGTACATGTACAGAAGGGGGATGTTTACAATCACCATCGTCGTGATTCCTGGTCTCACGAGATGTGAAGAAAGGTGTTTGGACAATTTATACACCCCGTGGACTATTCACCAAAACCCCTCTCCCTCTTTCCAAATTTTTCACAGCAATTACAGGTTTGGTGGACTGATGGTGGCTTTGGTGCTCTGCGCGGTCGCAATGTTTATTCTGCGGGGTGAGTGTCAGGCTTCATTGAATCACAGAATGGCTGCAGGGCACAAGGAGGCCGTTCGGCCCATCAAGACTGTACCGGCTCTCTGCAAAAGCAACTCCCCTTGTCCCACCCCCTCACCTCCTCCCCGTAACCCTGCACATTCTTCCTCTCCCGTTAACCATCCCACTCCCTTTTGAATTCCCCGATTGAATCAGCCTCCCCCCACCACCACACACGCTCTCGGGCGGAACGTTCCGGATCCTCACCGCTCGCTGCGTGAAAGAGTTTCTCCTCGTGTCGCCGTTGCTTCTTTTACCGATCGCCTTAAACCCGTGTCCCTCTGGTTCTCCATCCTTCCCCCCAATGGGAACAGTTTCTCCCCCGATCGACTCTGTCCCCGGACCCCTCACGATTTCGAACACCTCGATCAAATCTCCTCTCGAGCTTCTCTTCTACAAGGACAACAGTCCCAGCTTCTCCGATCTGTCCACGGAACTGAAGTTCCTCATCCCTGGAACCATTCTCGTGAATCTTTTCCGCACTCTCTATAAAGCCTTCACATCCTTCCTAAAGTGTGGAGCCCACTGGACACAATACTCTAGTTGGGGCCAAACCCGTGTTTTACACATGTTCAACATAACCTCCTTTGCTCTTGTACTCTGTGCCCCTATTAATAAAGCCCAGGATACTGTACACCTCATTAAACGCTCTCTCAACCTGTCCTACCACCTTCAATGATAGATGGACATAAACCCCCAGGTCCCTCTGCTCCGGCACCCCCCTTTAGAATCGGACCCTTTATTTTATATTGTCAGGAAGATTGCCATGTGATCTGATAGAGGCATTTTTCAGATGTACGTTGCTCAGTGTTCATACATTACTGACAGTATATTTCAACCCTATGTAACATCACCTAACTCCACCCCTCTCTCATCTCATTTCCTGCTCAAAACCTCATCCGGAATTAGAGGAGTGTAGAGATCTCGGAGGGTTGTAAGGGCTGGAGGAGTCCCTATAACACTCCCTATCTCTGTAATCTCCTCCAGCCCCTACAACCCTCCCTATCTCTGTAATCTCCTCCAGCCCCTACAACCCTCCCTATCTCTGTAATCTCCTCCAGCCCCTACACCCCTCCCTATCCCTGTAACCTCCTCCAGCCCCTACAAACCTCCCTATGTCTGTAACCTCCTCCAGCCACCTACAACCCTCCCCATCTCTGTAACCCCCTCCAGCCCCTACAACCCTCCCTATCTCTGTAATCTCCTCCAGCCCCTACAACCCTCCCTATCTTTGTAAACTCCTCCAGCCCCTACAACCCCCCCTATCTCTGTAACCTCCTCCAGCCCCTACAACCCTCCCTATCTCTGTAACCTCCTCCATCCCCTACACCCCTCCCTATCTCTGTAACCTCCTCCAGCCCCTACAACCTTCCCTATCTCTGTATCCTCCTCCAGCCCCTCCAACCCTCCCTGTCTCTGTAACCTCCTCCAGCCCCTACATCCCTCCCTATCTCTGTAACCTCCTCCAGCCCCTACAACCCTCCCTATCTCTGTAACCTCCTCAAGCCCCCTACAACCCTCCCCATCTCTGTAACCTCCTCCAGTCCCGACAACCCTCCCTATCTCTGTAACCTCCTCCAGCCCCCTACAACCCTCCCTATCTTTGTAACCTCCTCCAGCCCCTACAACGCTCCCTATCTTTGTAACCTCCTCCAGCCCCTACAACCCTCCCTATCTCTGTAACCTCCTCCAGCCCCTACAACCCCCCCCCATCTCTGTAACCTCCTCCAGCCCCTACAACCCTCCCTTTCTATGTAACCTCCTCCAGCCCCTACAACCCTCCCTATCTCTGTAACCTCCTCCAGCCCTTACACCCCTCCCTATCTCTGTAGCCTCCTCCAGCCCCTACAACCCCCCCATCTCTGTAATCTCCTCCAGCCCCTACAACCCCCCCATCTCTGTAACCTCCTCCAGCCCCTACAACCCTCCCTATCTCTGTAACTTCCTCCAGCCCCTACAACCCTCCCTATCTCTGTAACCTCCTCCAGCCCCTACAACCCTCCCTATCTCTGTATCCTCCTCCAGCCCCTACAACCCTCCCTATCTCTGTAGCCTCCTCCAGCCCCTACAACCCCCCCATCTCTGTAATCTCCTCCAGCCCCTACAACCCTCCCTATCTCTGTAACCTCCTCCAGCCCCTACAACCCCCCCCTATCTCTGTAACCTCCTCCAGCCCCTACAACCCTCCCTATCTCTGTAACTTCCTCCAGCCCCTACAACCCTCCCTATCTCTGTAACCTCCTCCAGCCCCTACAACCCTCCCTATCTCTGTATCCTCCTCCAGCCCCTACAACCCTCCCTAACTCTGTAACCTCCTCCATTCCCTACAACCCTCCCTATCTCTGTAACCTCCTCCTGTTCAGCTTCTGTCTTTTAATCCAGACCTCTAGCAATCACGTACCTAAGGAATCTTTTTCTCCAAAGACGATAATTTTTGTGATTGACCTGGCCCCTGGATAATTCCAAATCGACCTGGAAGACCGGATTTCTGATCCATGGTTAAAAAAAATCTTCAATTGCAGGTTCAGCTTTAAGAAGTTGCTGAAATTCAAGATGTCGTCACCGTTGATTTGAAGACAAAGGGTTTACCCCACCCCACCCCCGCCGGTTTCGATTGGGTGCAATGGATGCTCCAATCGACTGGCTGCAGACTCCTTGGCCTCAGCAACTAGGCTTCAGGTTCACCAAAGCACCACATCCTGGTCCTTAAAGCTGATTCTTTAGTCGTGATTAATTATATTTGTTTCTCTTTGCGGATCGAGCTCGGGTGCCACATCTTCAGGCTCCAACCCGGGAACCAGGCTTCACTGGCAGTGTTTTCAAACGGTACTTTCTGAGCACTGAATTACTTAACGGGTTTCCCAGCGCTTGCTTGTTAACGTTTGGAATTTAAGAGTTTCAGCTCACCCCTGCTGACCCTGGGATTGGACGCTCGACTTCCAAGAGATTCTATGGAGACTTCTCCAGCAGGAAAGGGATCTGAAATTTCTGTCTTCAGCTTCCAGGCCTTTCTTTGGAGTTTTTCCCCTGGTGATTTTCCTCTGCATCCCTGCTTCTGGAGATTTCTTCGGCTTAGAATGCTTTATTGAATTCGCCTTCCAGCATTTTCGTTTTCCTCTGCACTTTTTGCAAGGTTTTGTTACTTTCCATTCACTGCCACCATGTTGTAAATTGTTGGCGGCAGTTTTGAAGGTGTTATTCAAGGCTTTGTAAGTAGGTAAGCTTGATGTATTTACTCACTCTAAGAAACATGCACGAACAGACAGTAAAGGTTTGAAGATGGGAGCTGACTCCATGCTTGCTGGTACACACGTCTCTGTCCAACGCTAGACCGACCCTGGGTGCAGATTATGTGCTCGCTTACAACGCATGTGTGGCTGGTGCTGTACACAGTCCCACGTTAACCCTTTAGGTGCAACACCCATTGACTACACCGACAACCCTCCGATATCTCTGCACTCCTCCAATCCCGGCCTCTTGACCATCCCCCGATTCCCATCGCTCCGCCATTGGAGGCCGTGCCTTCAGCTGCCTGGGGGTCCTGAGCTCTTGAATTCCCTCCATAAACCTCTCCACCTCTCCCACTCTCACTCTCTCTCCTCCTTTAAGGTGCTTCTTAAAACCTACCTCTCTGACCGAGCTTTTGTTCTCCTTGGCTAGTGGCCCGGTGTTGGACTTTTTCTGTGTTTCCTGCTCCCTTGAAGTTCCCCCCTGGGATCTTGCTCCAGGTTAGTGTGCTATCCAAGTGTAAATTGTGGTTGGAGAGCTGTGCCTGTGGGAAGCGTGCCTCCCTGACCTCTCCACGACCTCGGCTCTATCAACCTGATCTTACCCAATGGGAAATCTAAACCCCCACCCTCTCCCCCCCAGGCGATTCTTCGCTGGGTCTTGAGCAGGATTCGCACAGATAAGCCCCACAATAGCAAAACCTCCTCTGATGTGACTTTGAACCGCTCTCAGGTGGGAGGTCAGCAGGAGGGGGTTTGGGGGTGGTGGGGGGGTGGTGGGTGTGGGGTTCACTCTCCCCAGTACCCCGAGGCAAATTTATTCTTTCGTAGGACCTCCTCTCATTGCCCCTTGAGTTGAGTGACTTGCTCGGCCATTGCAAGAAGGGCAAAAGAGTCACCCTCATCGCTCTGGGTCTGGAGTCACATGTAGGCCAGACCGGGTAAGGACGGCGGATTTCCCCCCACCCCCACCCACCCCCTATAGAGGGGACATTAGTAAACCAGACGGGGTGCAGCAATCAATGATGGTTTCATAGTCTCCGTTATTGGTGGGGGGATGGGGGCCAATCTGGGATTCAGATCACCAACACCCCCCTCCCCCCACACCCCCCAGCAGGTTGGGGGTGGAATTCAAACTCAACCAATAAAATCCAGAATCGAAAGCTCCCCTGAGCCATCCTGACCACAAAACTATCGTTATCTTAAATTAAAAAAAAACCCCATCTGGCTGACTCGTGGAACTTTAGGGAAGAGAATCTACCATCCTTGGCCTGGCCTGGGTCTGGCCTACATGTGACTCCAGGACCCCACGCAGCCGTGTGGTTGGCTTAACTACAGGGATATGGAGGGTTGTAGGGACTGACCCTTCAACAGTGCCGCACTCCCTCAGTACTGACCCTCCGACAGTGCGCACTCCCTCAGCACTGACCCTCTGACAGAGCAACACTCCCTCAGTACTGACCCTCCGACAGTGCGGCACTCCCTCAGTACTGACCCTCTGACAGAGCAACACTCCCTCAGTACTGACCCTCCGACAGTGCAGCACTCCCTCAGTACTGACCCTCTGACAGTGCAGCACTCCCTCAGTACTGACCCTCCGACAGTGCGGCACTCCCTCAGTACTGACCATCACAGGTTCATCATTCTCCCCCTCCAGGTTCACGAGAAATTGCATGGCACACACACACACACAAAGTCCGTCTGTAAAGTGAGCGCTACAATACAGGCAATAACGGTGCAACAGGTAACCATACAGGTAACAACCAACCAAGGAGCTGAAGGACAGACTCGAAATGTTAGCTCTGTTTCTCTCTGCCCAGGTGTTGTTAGAGCTCCAGGGCTTGTCACAGAATCACAGAATCACAGTGCAGAAGAGAGGCCCTTCGGCCCATCGAGTCTGCACCTACCCGTGAGAAACAAACACCTGACCTACCTCCCTAATCCCATTGACCAGCACTTGGCCCCATAGCCTTGAATGTTATGACGTGCCAAGTGCTCATCCAGGTACTTTTTAAAGGATGTGAGGCAACCCACCTCCCCCACCCTCCCAGGCAGCGCATCCCAGACCCTCACCGCCCTCTGGGTAAAAAAGTTTTTCCCCACATCCCCCCCTAAACCTCCTGCCCCTCACCTTGAACTTATGCCCCCTCGTGACTGACCCTTCAACTCAGGGGGAACAGCTGCTCCCTATCCACCCTGTCCATGCCCCTCATAATCTTGTACACCTCGATCAGGTCGCCCCTCAGTCTTCTCTGCTCCAACAAAAACAACCCAAGTCTATCCAGCCTCTCTTCATAACTTAAATGTTTCACCCCAGGCAACATCCTGGTGAATCTCCTCTGCATCCCCTCCAGTGCAATCACATCCTTCCTATAATGTGGCGACCAGAACTGCACACAGTACTCCAGCTGTGGCCTCACCAAGGTTCTATACAACTCCAACATGACCTCCCTACATTTTTTTTTGCTTTTTATTTCAGATTTCCAGCATCCAGAGTATTTTGCTTTTATTTCAATGGGTAAACAGGCCTTGCTGGTTGCAGGTAATTAGCCAATGCCACCTCTTCCACATTGCACCCATTGGGATCCTTTAACACACACTTTTCCTTTTCAACCTTTTCCTTCAATAGCAGACAGGATGCTACGCTGGCAAGACCTCACTGGTCCAGTAAAGCAAAGCATCTTCTGTAAGATAAATGAGCCAGTGGCACGTTGGGTTCTTTGTCTAAACCATGGAGCTAAAGCCCAGTCTGGCACTGTCCACCCTCCACCAGCTTCCGGAGCTACCCTGTGTGATTTCCCCCTTGGATCGAGCGAGCTTTTGCAAAATCTTTTCCTTGGGCCCCTCTCTTAAAACCCCTCATCTCCGACCCCTGTAAGCCAACTTTTGAGAATCTCCTCGTTCACCCCTTCACGGTCGATTATTGAAACCTTACTCAGGCCCCCAGATGGCAAGCGGGTGTTTGATTTGCTCTTTCGTGGGATGTGGGCGTCGCTGGACAGGCCAGTGTTTGTAGCCCATCTCTAATTCCCCGCCCACCCACCCCATCCCCTCCTCAAACCCGCCACAGTCCATGTGGTTCTGGGTACAACTGAGTGGCTTGCTGTGCCGTTTCAGAGGGCAGTAAAGGGACAACCACGTTGCTGTGGGTCTGGAGTTGCTCTCGTGGTGCGGCTGCGATCGGTGCAGTCATCAGATGGGGAGACGGTATAGTTTACCATGTGGTAAGTGGCCTGCAGAGTGTGTCATCCAAGCGGGAGCTGCTGTCAAGAGCTCTCAAGACCACACGGGCGCTGCTTAATTTTCATGAACAAAGAGTCCATGTCTGTGTTTTGCAATCCCCTTCGAGTGGTTGGTGTGTTTTTTTGGTCCGGTAGTCAGGTAATAAAACCATAAGACATAGGATCAGAAATTAGGCCATTCGGCCCATCGAGTCTGCTCCGCCATTCAATCATGTCTGATAAGTTTCTCAGCCCCATTCTCCCGCCTCCTCCCCGTAACCTTTGATCCCCTTACCAACCAAGAACCTATCCATCTCGGTCTTAAATACACTCAATGACCTGGCCTCCACAGCCTTCTGTGGCAATGAATTCCATAGATTCACCACTCTCTGGCTAAAGAAGTTTCTCCTCATCTCTGTTCTAAAATGTCTTCCCTTTACTATGAGGCTGTGCCCTCGGGTCCTAGTCTCTCCTACTAATGGAAACATCTTCCCCACGTCCACTCTATCCAGGCCTTTCAGTATTCTGTAAGTTTCAATCAGATCCCCCCCTCATCCTTCTAAACTCCATCGAGTATAGACCCAGAGTCCTCAAACGTTCCTCATACGTTAAGCCTTTCGTTCCTGGGATCGTTCTCGTGAATCTCCTCTGGACCCTCTCCAGGGCCAGAACATCCTTCCTGAGATACGGGGCCCAAAATTGCTCACAATATTCTAAATGTGGTCTAAGGAGAGGCCGACGCCGTGTAGACCCGACCGGGTAAGGAATGGCCGGTTTCCTTCCTTTACAACAACCGATGATGCTTTCATGTCACCGTCGCTGGGCCCAGCTTTCAAGTTGAAGGTTGTTTCGCGCTTAATTGAACTTAAATTCTCCCGGCCCCCACAATGGGATTTGAATGCAGGTTCCCAGAGAATTAGGGATCATTACCCCGGTGACTAGGGGCGGGGAAGGGGGTGGCACAGTGGAATTGTCTAGTTGGTTTCGGACTCGCCTTCCAGACATCCAGGGTAACGTTCTGGGGACCTGAGTTCAAATCAAATCCCACCACAGCAAACGGCAATTGTCATTCGAAGCAAAAACAGGAAAGGAAATCTGCCCGTCCTTACCTGGTCTGGCCTACATGTGACTCCAGGCCCACGCCAATGTGGTTGACTCTTAAATGCCCAGAACCTACACCACACGGACTGCCGTTGGTTCACCACCAACGCCTTCTCAAAGGGCAATTAGGGATGGTCAATAAATGCTGGGCCCAGCCAGCGATTCCCACATCCCATGAATTAAAAAAAATTACCACGACACCATAAGACCAGAAGACCATAGGAGCAGAAATTAGGCCATTCGGCCGATCGAGTCTGCTCCGCCATTCAATCATGGCTGATAAGTTTCTCAACCCCATTCTCCCGCCTTCTCCCCGTAACCTTTCATCCCCTTAACCAATCAAGAACCTATCTATCTCGGTCTTAAATACACTCAATGACCTGGCCTCCACAGCCTTCTGTGGCAATGAATTCCATCGATTCACCACTCTCTGGCTAAAGAAGTTTCTCCTCATCTCTGTTCCAAAAGGTCTTCCCTTTACTCTGAGGCTGTGCCCTCGGGTCCTAGTCTCTCCTACTAATGGAAACATCTTCCCCCACGTCCACTCTATCCAGGCCCTCTGTTGTACCATAGTTTCAAAGTGTTATGTACTCACCATTTTGCAGTATATATTATATATTATATATATATATATGATTTATCTTAGAGCAATACAGAGGTGACACTGTTTCGAAATTTACATTAAGTTTATTTACAGTACTTTAAAATATCTCAGTAATCAGGGGATTTCGAAACAAATGCCGTCATTCCAGATTTCAGCACCTTCTCAGGTTCAGTGACTTCTGCCACCCACCCCCCCACCCAGCCCCACCCACAGGCATAAGCAATTAAGCACAGTGAACGTAAATGAGTGAACAGGCTAACACAATCAAACACAGATCAATCTAACCATTGAACACGGCAAGAAGTGGTCGGCGACTGTGGCGTTTAACCCTCTTTTTGTGGCTTTGGGACTCAGCAATGTTGTTCCCCGTCACAGTCCAGCGGCTCTCTTTCACCTGTCAGGGTCTAGCCTTCGTCTTTAAGCGGGTTTTTGTTTTAACTTTGACGTCGCCTGGCCTTGCAAAGCATGCTGGTAGATTTGGTCAGGTTTTGAAATCCAGTCAGCTTACATCAAACCTCCATTCTAAAATCCCAGCACTGAGGTTTGGACAGGATTACATACGGTATAAGGCACAGAAAGAGACCATTAGAGTCAGAGAGGACGACAGCACAGAAATCAGCCCAGCGATTTGCCTATTTGCCCTAACCAGACCATGCCAGACTTTCTGCTCCTCTCCAGCCTCCTCCCACCCCCCCTCTCCATCTCACCCCATCCCCTTATCCTTCTATTCCTTTCTCCCCCTCATGTGTTTATCCAGCTTCCCCCTTAAACACATCAACACTATTCACCTCGACCACTCCCTGTGGGAGCGAGTTCCACATTCTCCCCCACTCCCTTTGGGTAAAGAAGTTTCTCCTGAATTCCCCATTTTGGATTGATCAGGGACGACCTCATGTCGATGGCTCCCTAGTCCTGGTCTTCCTCAGAAGAGATGAGGAGAATATTTTTCTCTCAGGGGGGTCGTGAGTCTCTGGAACTCTCTTCCTCAAAAGGCGATGGAAGCAAAGCCATTGAATGTTTTTTAAGGCAGAGCGAGATGGATTCATGGTTAACAAGGGGGGTGAAAGGTTATTGTGGGCGGGGTGGTTGAGGTTACATTCAGATCAGCCACGATCTTATCGAACGGGGAGCAGGGCGGAAGGGCCTAGTTTGTATGTCTGTAGGTTAGGAAACCTTCTCTCCGAATCCACCCAATCAAACGCGTTCAGAATTGTGAAGGCCTCGAATAGGTCACCAGATCATCCTTGTTTTTACAGGGAAAAGAGACCCAGCCCATCCGTCCGTCCCTGAAATGTTTCCCCACGCGTTTCTAGGGTCATAGTTGTAAATCTCCTCAGCGCCCTGCCCAATGTCTCCATCTTCTTTTTATAACATTGCGACCAGAACCGCAGGTGGCGTCTGGCCTGTCAATACCGATTTACTGAAACCTTCCCTCTCATCATAAGGTGCCCTTAGTTTCAAATAGTCTCGTGTTTGAGGCATTGGCCTGTCCTTCTTTTCATCGGCCAAGGGGTGTTTGGAGGACGCTGGGTCCCGCTTATCGACACACTTGGGCCTCAATGTAAAACTGACCCCCCCCCAACATTGTTGACACTGAGAGGAGACGGAGTTGAGACCGGAGGTGGGGAATGTCGGGTGAAGGCCATGTCCCCGGCCGAGGAGGTGAGGTTTGGAGGGGGCTGATTTTGGCTGCCTAACCCCCGCCTCGTGTACATGCGAGGACTTCGGGGATGGTTCGTATCGGAGCAGGTGGAGAGAGGGAGAGAGTGAGAGAGAAAGAGAGAGTGAGAAAGAAAGAGAGAGAGAAAGAGAGAGAGAGAGGGAGAGAGTGAGAGAGAGAGAGAGAGAGACGCTAGAGAGCTTAACGCCGTCTGCAGAGGGAAGGCTTCTTCAGGCCAAACACAATCACCAACAGGAGGATGATGGCCGAATTTGCCAGCAACAGAACGTACAGGATGACAGGACGCTCGGGGGATTCTGAAACGAGAGTGTGAATAGGTGATTATTAGGGTTGAGCGGGATTGAACTGAGCTTCCTGGCCCCTGGAACTCTCTGTAAAACAGGAGGAACGAGAGACAAAGCGACCCTCACCTACAAGGTTAACACAGGGATAGAATGCGTAAATATACACGATCCCTCAGTACTGACCCTCCGACAGTGCAGCGCTCCCTCAGTACTGACCCTCCGACAGTGCAGCACTCCCTCAGTACTGACCCTCTGACAGTGCAGCGCTCCCTCAGTACTGACCCTCCGACAGTGCAGCACTCCCTCAGCACTGACCCTCCGACAGTGCAGCACTCCCTCAGTACTGACCCTCCGACAGTGCAGCACTCCATCAGTACTGACCCTCCGACAGTGCGGCACTCCCTCAGTACTGACCCTCCGACAATGCAGCACTCCCTCAGTACTGGCACTTGGAGTGTCGACCTTTTTTGAAAATACTATTCACGGGATGTGGGCTTCGCTGGCTGGGCCCAGCATTTATTGCCCCATCCCCTAATTGCCCCTTGAGAAGGTGGTGGGTGAGCTGCCTTATTGAGCCGCTGCAGTCCCGGTGTGGTGTAGGTACACCCACAGTGCTGTTAGGGAGGGAGTCCCAGGGGGTTCATGCTTCAGGATTGGACTGAGACCAGCGACCTGGTGACCCAGGGAGCAGAGGGGAGGTGGGGGTGAGAGGGGATAAAACCCCCTGAGTCTCAGGTGAGGGGCTGAAGACTCGGAGCGAGTGAACCCAGAGGGCGGGGATTGGGGGGGGTGGAAATGAGAGAAGGGGACACTTACCGGTCACCACCACGTGGTCCTTCCAGTCGACGATGACACCGGCGGAGGTGTGGTTCAAGGCGCACGTGTAGTTCACCGCGGCGCCCGGGCTGCTGGGGGCCAGGGCCAGCCGGCTGGACAATCTCTGGGCCCCATCGCCGTCGGGGGGGAGCGTCATGTTCCCATCCTCCACCCCCTCGCCCCCGACCGACACACCATCTCTGAGCCACACGATCCGGGCTCCCCTCCCGCCCGGGACCCGCGCCTCGCACCGGATGTGGCATCGACCCCGGGGGGCGTCGCTCGGGCAGCCGGGCGGCGGGGTTAAGACAAGAGGCCCTGCGGGGAGCAAGAGAAGGGGGCAGTGGTCAGCGGCGACGGCCAAGGCTTGTCTTCAGCAAGAGATTCCAGTTACATAGCGGTGTCCTCGTGAACAGGAAGTGGCGAAACTTAACTATTAATCAACCATTAATAAATCCTGGATCAAAAGCTAGTTTCAGTCACGGTCACTATGAACCTATCACCAATGGCGGTAAAGAAAAACCCCATCTGGTTCACTCATGCCCCTTTGTGGTGGGGGGTTGGAAATCTGCCCAGTCTGGCCTACATGTGACTCCAGGCCCCACAGCGGAGTGACTCTTAACCGGCCCCCCTCTGAAATGGCGCTAGGAAGCCCTCTCCATTCAGGGGGCAACTAGGGAGGGGCAGCAAGCGCTGGCCTTTCCCCGCGACACTCAAACCCCATGAAATGGGGACATAAAAAAGGATCAGGAAGAGGCCACTCTGCCCATCGTGCCTACTCACCCCCCCCCCCACCATTCGATACGTTCATGGCTGACCTTTCCCACCCTGTGCCTCAGTGCCCAAATAGGCTTTAAGGGGGTAGCAGCGTGACGCCACTCGCAGGGAAGTGTGTCACGCGCTTCAGTTTTAGTTTTGCTTTTGACCTCGAGCAGAGCGCAGCACACACGGCTCTGCTGCTGATGTGCCTTCCAGCTCTCTATCCATGTGTACCTGTTCTCATGTGCTGAGTCTAAACGAATGGACGCGCAATGCGCTTACTCAGCCCGGTATGCGTGGTTGGTGCCTGGGTATCATTATAAAAACACAACATGGTGATCAGCGGTGGCCAAACATTCCGTGAGCAAGATTCAGTACAGGTATGACGCGGTGAACAGCCTTAGATCGAGCTACATGGCATCAGACGACCCTCGACGCTTTGGTCAGACCACAGTAGAGACACAGCATCAGCGAGTGTTGAAATCGCAGTGTACTGACTGCTCAGGAAACCTTTGAAGACACAGCAACGAGAAAGAGCTCAAGTAAAGAGCTGGGGAGCAGACGGATCCCTCGTGGTGAGATTGCAGCGCACGGCCTGTAGGTCAGTGAGTGGGACAGCGTGTATCGCGAGGACCAGCAGCGGGTTAGCTCAGTCAGGGAAGGCGAGTGACCAGGGTGTGGGCCGGATCTGTGAGTGAGGGAGAGTCAAACACACAAAAACCATTATAAAAATCGGGCCAGAGAAGTTAGCGATTATAATGTGCGGCTACAAGATTGCTGAACAGCAAATTCAATAAAAAACAAAGACTCCATTACTCCGTGGGGCGTTCCTGCCACAACCTGTCTTTGTGGGTGGAGCTTTGGAAAAGCACACGAAAGGGGCTAAAGCGACACTCATCCCAGGTACTGTAGGAGAAGGAAGGTCAGAGGAATATTGTCAAAATGTCCACTAAATTCCCCAGTTTGAACTGGGATGTAGCTGACCGACTATCTGAATTCAGAATGTTTAAACAGCGCACAGAGCTCTGGTTTCCTGATTCAGGTGTGACTGAACCAGACGAGCAAGACATAAAAATTCACCTCGCGATTGGGAATGAAGGTCTACACAGGCTGGACACTTCAGGATTAACAGCAGAAGTGTGAAAGGATCCCCAATAGATATGGACGACATTGGAAGACAGGTTCAGAATCAGGTTAAACTCCATATTCATCGACTAGAGTTTAAGTCATTTGATCAGCCTACACAATCCATAGACCACTTCATCAGCCAATGCAGAGAAAAGGTTGTGTATTGTGATTTCAAACACAGAGCCTGCAGACAGAGTTGTTGAGTTGGTGATCGCATCCACTCCCATTGACGCATTCCAGAAAGATCTGCTAGATAAGACCAAAATCTACAGCATTGAAGAGCTACTCAAGGATGGACATAAATACGAACTGGTCCTCGAAGGTCAACGAAGCTTACAGATCCTCAGTACAACATCAATTGTTGACGCACTCACTAGAACATCCAAGCCTAGCGAGACGTGTGGAAGGTGTGGCCTTCTGCAGGCACCAAGGAAACGCCCAGCTTTCCACCAATCCTGCAAGGCTTGTGGCAGAAAGGGCCATTGGCAGCGGCAGGGCTCTAGAGCAAAGGCTGATGCAGCTACAAAGAGCCGTGCACTGATCCAAACAGACCGTACACAACGGGGAACCTTCAAGCAATAAGAATGACCATCCGGTATCCCATCAGGAACATATACATGTGGTGACTGACAAACCAGGAAATGGCGATGATGTGCACGGTGAGACGAGGAGCAGTGAACACATTACACACCGTCAATCTTGTGGATAATAGAGGCACCATCACAATGTCCAAAGTGTTTGTCAAGTTTCGAATGATCTGTCCTAAGAAAGTTGGTAACTACTCATTAATGACCAAGGTTGACACAGGAACAAATGCCAACACACCCCCCGCTGAGAATCCTAAAAGACCATGTATCCAAGGACATGGAAGGCCATGGGGAAACCTACTGCTGTGAAACTTGCAGAGTACAACACTTCACTAACTCCATGTACAGGTTCCATAATCCTGGAGTGTAAGTACAATCAGTCCCACTGGATGTCACAGATGTTCTGTATCATGGAGACTAAAGCCCCAGCGATTGCAGGGTCACCGGCATGTCATGAGCTCACACTGGAGACAATCCATGGAATCAGTCAGACTTCACATGGCAGGTCAAGCTCAGAAACTACTCCTATCACCTCGGTTCACAACCTAGCATCGAAATATCCAGAATGTTTTAACAAAATTGACAGTTTCAAGGTAGCTGCAACATTACACCTGCAGGAGAATGCAAGTACATCAATTGATCCAGTGCATTCAGCACAACACAAATGCCAGCAGCTGCAAGCGGGAATGGTGAAAAATTGTACACTACAGAAACTGTGGAAAGCCATCATTGAAGGGTGGCCTGATTCAATTCAGCATGTCCATGAACACCTGAGACTATTTTGGACTTATCAGGTCAAGACGGGCATCTCCCAGGGAGTCATTTTTAAAGGCAGGCAAGTCATCATACCGGAATCTTTGTGACCTGATCTTCTTCAACAACTTCATCCCTCACACATGGGCACAGATCAGACAAGGAGACTCACAAGAGATACAGTCCCTGGCCGGGTATGAACAGTGACCTTGAAGTCGTTGTGGGGAAGTACGAGGATTGTCAAGAGGATGAGCCAAGACAACACAAAGAACCACTGATTCCACATGAAGTTCCTGCCCATCCTTAGTCCAAAATCACATCCGACCTCTTTCATGTCCATGTCACTGACATCATCGTCATCGTCGACTGCTTTACCAGGTATCCCGTTATTCAAAAATAGCACAATACATCAGCACAACTGTTGCGCACACTCTAAGCGCTATTTTCAGTTTATTTGGTGAACCTGGAGAGAAAATTACGGATAATGATCTGTAATTTATTGGTCAGCCATTTCAGGGTATGTGTGAGAAGTGGGCTATTGATCACACTACTTCTTCTCCTCATTACCCCAGATCTAACAGCCGAGCTGAATGAATGATTCACACAGTGAAATCCCTAATTCTCAAATGTAGACAGGCCAAGCAAGATCCACACATTGCAATGTTACATCTGAGATCGACACCTACAACTGCAACTATTCCATCACTGACAGAGATCATGTTTGGTGGTCCAGTGTGGACCAATTTACTGACTTTGAGCCATTCTACCCTCTCAGAAACCAGAGGGCAACTTTTAAAATTACAAGAGAAGATAAGGAGTGTTCATGATAAAAATGGAGGTGCCGAGTTGCCAAGTTTACAGTTGGGACAAGTTCACATCCAGGATCCCACAGAAGGTTCCTGACCACCAGCCAAGGTGACAAGGAATGGTTCAGAACCAAGGTCCTATGGAGTCATTACACACAAGGGCACAGCGGTGAGGCGGAACCGAGGATAAATCAGATCCATTCCCACTCCTATTACATCGAGGAGAAGATCCCACATGAAATCTGGAATAACATCCAAGGGTGACAATCCCACAGATCACTGTGAGCAATTAAAGACACCTCCAGACAAGGTTACCATCACAAGATCTGGGTGCACCAGCAGGTTACCTCCATGCTTTAGAGACTCAAAAATTCACCAGTTCAATACACTTATGTAATTGTCAATAAATATGAACATTTATAGTAAGTAGTTATACTCTTTTGGAGGGGGATAAAGATTCTTTAAAAAGAAAGGGGGATGTTGTAATACGCCTTTAAGGGATATCAGCATGACATCACCAGAATGGAAGTGCGGTGTGTGATCCAGTCTTAGTTTCACTTTTGCTTTTCAGCAGAGCACACACACAGCTCTGCTGCTGATGTCTTCAAGATTTCTACCTTTGTATCAATGTTTTCACGCGCTTAAGTCTCAATAAATGGACCCACAATGTGGCTGTGAGGCGCTTTGGGACGCTCTGAGCTGGTGAAAGACTCTCTCGGTTTACCACCTACCGGTGTCACACGTACCGTGGACAAAGATCCTGGTCCCTGCCCCTTCCTTGTTGAAGGATTGTTCCCCCACCAGGAAGGAGATGTAGCAGTAATAGGAGTTGGTGTCAGTCAGCTGGAGGGAGTGGATTAGCAGCGTGCTGTTACCGCGCCCCCCTCTGTGTTTGGTGAGCGTCAGCCGGTTTTGGTAGTGCGGCGGGGGCCTGGGGTGGATCACGATGGGATCTTTGCCCTCCTTCAGCGCCCAGTAGACCACGCCTCGAAAGACATCTTCACCGTCAGCCGTGTAGCCGCAGTTCAACGAGACTGACTGTCCCTCTAATCGAGCGACGAAAGAGGGAGTCTGGATCACCACCAGAGCCCCATGGAGACAACCTGGGGGAAGGAAATCAGGAAGGATTGTAGAATCAGCGATAGAACGTCTCCCACACTTACCAACATTCACACACTTAACCTCACAAGGATAAAAGCTGACCCTCAGGGATATTAGGGACAGGCGACCATAAGCTCAGTCAAAATGGTCAGTTTTAAGGAGAGTCTTAAAGGAAAAGAGAGAGAGAGAGAGAAAAACAGAGAATGAGAAAGACAGAGAGTGAGAAAGAGAGAGAGAGAGACAGAGAGAGAGAGACAGAGAGAGAGAGAAACAGAGAGAGAGAGAGAGAGAGACAGAGAGCGACAGAGACTGAGTGAAAAAGAGAGAGAGAGAGACAGAGAGCAAGACAGACAGCGAGACAGACAAAGACAAAGAGAGAAGAAGGGAGACTGACAGACAGACAGAGAGAGACAGAGAGGGTGACAGAGAGAGAGAGACAGAGAGAGAGAGAGACAGAGAGAGAGAGAGAGAGAGACAGAGAGCGACAGAGACTGAGTTAAAAAGAGAGAGAGAGAGACAGAGAGCAAGACAGACAGCGAGACAGACAAAGACAAAGAGAGAAGAAGGGAGACTGACAGACAGACAGAGAGAGACAGAGAGGGTGACAGAGAGAGAGAGACAGAGAGAGAGAGAGACAGAGAGAGAGAGACAGGAAGAGAGCGACAGAGCGAGGGAGAAAGGGAGAGATAGAAAGACAGATGGAGAAAGAGACAGACAGAGACGAAGAGAGAGAGAGAGACAGAGAGGGGGAGAGAGATTGACAGGCAGACAGAGACCTAGAGAAAAAGAGAGAGAGAGAGGCAGAGAGGTTTTGGGAGGGAATTCCAGAGCTTAGGGCCTCAGGCAGCTGAAGGCACAGCCGCCAATGGCGGAGCGATGGGAATTGGGGGATAGTCAAGAGGCCGGAATTGGAGGAGCGCAGAGATCTTGGAGGGTTGTAGGGGCTGGAGGAGGTTACAGTAATAGGGAGGGTTGTAGGGGCTGGAGGAGGTTACAGAGATAGGGAGGGGTGTAGAGGCTGGAGGAGGTTACAGAGATAGGGAGGGGTATAGGGGCTGGAGGAGGTTACAGAGATAGGGAGGGGTGTAGAGGCTGGAGGAGGTTACAGAGATAGGGAGGGGTGTAGGGGCTGGAGGAGGTTACAGTGATAGGGAGGGTTGTAGGGGCTGGAGGAGGTTACAGAGACGGGGAGGGTTATAGGGGCTGGAGGAGGTTACAGTGATAGGGAGGGTTGTAGGGGCTGGAGGAGGTTACAGGGATAGGGAGGGTTGTAGGGGCTGGAGGAGGTTACAGAGATAGGGAGGGTTGTAGGGGCTGGAGGAGGTTACAGAGATAGGGAGGGTTGTAGGGGCTGGAGGAGGTTACAGAGATAGGGAGTGTTGTAGGGGCTGGAGGAGGTTACAGGGATAGGGAGGGTTGTAGGGGCTGGAAGAGGTTACAGAGATAGGGAGTGGTTTGAAGTGTGGAGATGTGAATTATTACCTGCAACAAGATCGAAAAATCATGCCTGGGTTGTGAGTGTTGGCGGCTCACCCACCACCTTCTCAAGGGGCAACTAGGGACGGGCAATAAATGCTGGGCCCGGCCAGCGAAGCCCACGTCCCTGTCAATTAACTTTTTAAAAAAACATATGATCTACGTCATTAGCGCATGGCTGTTTATGGGATCTTGCTGTGTACAAATTGGCAGCTGCGTTTCCTAAATTACAACAGTGACCTCACTTCAGAAAGAGTCCGTCATTGGCCGGGAAACGCTTCGGGGCGTCCGGAGGGCCAACAAATGTAACTTGGAGCTTTATTTATTTCCTTTTCTTCTCTCTCTCTTTCTCCCTCCCGACCTCTCTCTCTCCCTCTCTCTGTCTCAGTCTCTTTCTCTCTGTCTTTCTCTGCCTCTGTCTTTCTCTCTCTCTCTCTCCCTCTCTCTGTCTCTGTCTCTATCTCTCTGTCTTTCTCTGTCTTTCTCTGCCTCTCTCTCTCTTCCTCCCTCTCTCTCTCTCTCTGTCTCTCTCTGTCTTTCTCTGCCTCTCTCTCTCTTCCTCCCTCTCTCTCTCTCTATTTCTCTCTCTCTTTCCCTATCTCTCTCTGTCTCTCTCTGTCTTTCTCTGCCTCTCTTTCTCTGTCTCCATCCCTATCTCTCTCTGCTTCTCTCTCTCTCCATCTCTCTCTCTATCTCTCTGTCTGACTCTCTCTGTTTCTCTCTCTCTATCTCTCTGTCTCTATCTCTCCATCTCTATCTCTGTCTCTCTCTCTGCCTCCATCCCTATTTCTCTCTGCCTCTCTCCCCGTCTCTCTCTCTTTCTCTCTCTCTGTTTCTCTCTCTCTATCTCTCTGTCTCTAACTCTCCTTCCCTGGTTCTCTCTCTCTGCCTCTCTCTCTCTCTCTGTCTCTCTACCTGTGTCTCCCTCCCTATATCTCTCTGTCTCTCTCTCCATCTCTCTCTCTTTCTCTCGCTCTCTCTCTCTCACTTGCTGTTTCTCTCTCCCCGTCTCTGTCTCCATCTCTCTGTGTCCCTCTCTCTGTCTCTCTACCTGTGTCTCTCTCTGTCTCTCTCTCCATCTCTCTCTCTTTCTCTCACTCTCTCTCTCTCACTCTCGCTGTTTCTCTCTCCCTGTCTCTCTGTCTCCATCTCTCTGTCTCTCTCTCTCTGTCTCTCTCTCCCTTTCTCTTTCTCTCTTCCTTTGCTCCATCATCTCCGTTCCTTACAACGGCCGGAAGCCAGAACCTCCCAGTCACGGAATGGTTAAAGGCCAGCGGGTGGCCATTCAGCCCGTCATATCTGTGCTGGCCCTCTGCGAGGGTAACTCGCCCAGATCCAGGGGCCCAGCTTTGCCCCCTCCACGTGATTTAACCGATTCCCTTTCGAAAGCCACGATTCAGTCGGCCTCTTCCAGAGGGTCCTCTTCGTGAGCTGCCCTGGAAGGTGCCAGAATTGAACGGTAGAATGTTCTGGATCATTTACCGATGAAGAGCAGGAGGGTTACTGTCAGTGACCAGGCGGCATGGGTTACCTGTGAGGAAGAATGACCGGGTTGTTCAGTGTCTGGGACCCCAGTTACCCCCTTTGCCCCCTTGGCCACAGTTACCCCTCTTCTAAGGGTCACTCCAGCCTCTGAGGGGAAGCTAAACCGATGCTGAGTTCCAGACCAGAAACTGAGAGTGACTCTGCTCCCAAATTCCCCACAGACTCCTCCTCACATCCCCCACGTTACTGACCACCGGCTCCATTAACCCCTCACCGGCCAATCCTCCTCCCCCACAGACTGGATCCCAATCGCTCAGTTATAAATCTCTCAGCCTGTGTTCAAATTCCTCCTCGATCACCCCTCCCTATCTCCGTAACCCCCTCCAGTCCCTACACCCCTCCCTATCTCTGAAACCCCCTCCAGCCCCTACAAACCTCCCTATCTCTGTAACCTCCTCCAGCCCCTACAACCTTCCCTATCTCTGTAACCTCCTCCAGCCCCTACAACCCTCTCTATCTCCGTAACCCCCTCCAGTTCCTACAACCCTCCCTATCTCTGTAACCTCCTCCAGCCCCTACAACCCTCCTTATCTCTGTAACCTCCTCCAGCCCCTACAACCCTCCCTATCTCTGTAACCCCCTCCAGTCCGTACAACCCTCCCTATCTCTGTAACCTCCTGCAGCCCCTACAACCCTCCCTATATCTGTAACCTCCTCCAGCCCCTACACCCCTTCCTATCTCTGTAACCTCCTCCAGCCCCTACAACCTTCCCTATCTCTGTAACCTCCTCCAGCCCCTACACCCCTCCCTATCTCTGTAACCTCCTCCAGCCCCTACAATGCTCCCTATCTCTGTAACCTCCTCCAGCCCCTACAACCCTCCCTATCTCTGTCACCTCCTCCAGCCCCTACAACCCACCCTATCTCTGTAACCTCCTCCAGCCCCTACAACCCTCCCTATCTCTGTAACCTCCTCCAGCCCTACACCCCACCCTATCTCTGTAACCTCCTCCAGCCCCTACAACCCTCCCTATCTCTGTAACCTCCTCCAGCCCCCCAATTCAATCTCCCCCCCCCTTAACCCTTCTCCGCTCCGAGGCGAGAGAGAGACCCAGGTGTGTTTTTTTTTGTTGGATAAGCCGCTCCTACCTGGTGGTGCGGCCGGGAGGCCGTGGACTGTCCCGGAGCTGGGCGCCTCCACCTTGTCTGCGAACCCCCCATTTTTCAGGCCCTTTCTCCCCCCCACCCACCACTCCCGGGGCGGGGGACCCACCTCTGGTACCGGGCAATGAGGAGGCTGTTGTTCTGCGATGGGCCGGCCGCAGAACCTGCGCTCGAGAGGAAGTCAGTGGGCGAGCGAATTCTCGGAACACCTTCGAGGCTCAGTTTCCTTTCTGTGTTTCTTCGCACAACCTGCGCGCGTGTCACGTGAATGAAATAGACGGCCTGGCAAACCCCCTCCGCAAACTCCGACTCCAAACCTAGCCACCAGCCACCACAACAAAAAAAAAAGGGATTTAGGCCCCGCTTCGGCGTTTGGTACAATTATAATCCGGGGGCTTTGGGGAGAGGGGGGCCCTGGGGATACGTTGTGTCCGGTTCCGGTCTCCTCACCTAGAGGGAGGCTATCTTATCCATCGAGGGTAGCGTAAGGAAAGGTTCCTGGGATAGAGAGGTCACCAGACTGGTTCCTGGGATGTGAGGGGGTGGTGGGTGGGGTCGGATGTGGCGTAGGGGCGGAGGTTTCTCCTATGAGGGAGAGATCTAGGAGAATGGGCCGATATTCCCCCTTGGAGTTGAGGAGAAACGGGAGGCGATCTGGTCGGAAGGTATAAAAACCACCCCCCTCGGGAGGGTTTGACAGGTTCGGGGTGGAGGAGGGGTCTGAGAGGCTGTTCTACCCACCCCCCCCACCCCTACCCAGGCTGGAGAATGTGGATAAAAGCAAAAATACCGCGGACGCTGTAACAAAAACCAAAAAAAAAATATAGCTGGAGAAACTCGGCCGGCCCCTGCGGAGAGGGGACACAATTGACGTTTCGAGTCCCTTATGACCCTTCAGCAGGACAGAGCGTAGAGAGTAGAACTGGGGGGAGAGAGGAGGTGGTGGGGGGGGGTGGGTGTCACAATTTCAACATGAGGGGGTCGGCCATTTTGGACGGAGAGGAGGAGAAATGTCCTCGCTCGGAGGGTTGGTGAATCTTTGGGGATTCTCTCTCTCTGCCCCCACCCCACCACCTGGGGAGTTGTGGATGGTCCATCGTTGAGTCTACTCAAGACCAAGATTGATGGGGGTTTTCTTGGGCGCTGAGGGAGGGGGGTGGGAGAGCGGGACCTGAGGCAGGAGGGTCAGCCAAAGATCGTACCGAATGGAGAGGGGGCGGGGGGAAGTGGGCCCGAGTGGACTCTTCCTGCTCCCCTTCCCAATGAAGGCGACAGCCACAGAGGCGAGGCCATTCGGCCCACTCGTTCTCCACACGTGCCCCTTCCCACCCACCTCCCACTCCAAACCCCCTCCTCCCTCCTCCCTCCCCCTTCTCCCACGCCTTTCCTCACTCTCGCTTTGGCGTGAGGAACCGGACCTTCCAATCGCCTCAGTGTGTCTCAAGTGGGGGACCGAGGCGAATTTCAATTGAGGCCCCCCACCCCCCTGTTGTTGGGACAAAGGCAGAGATTGGGATTTTTATTTGTCAGACGGAAAACCGTCTGACAGAATAATGGAGCTGGCATTCCTATTGACCCCGCCAACAGAAGCATTCCAATGAATATATGCAGCCTCTAGCAAGCATAAGTAAGCCACATCGCGAGACCGACTGACAATCCGAAATTGGTTGTTCGTGTCGTCCTTGTCACACTCGGGGCTGGTTGGTAAGTGCTGTCCTATCGTGGAAATGTGCCTAACGATGGACATTAGGTTCTGAGTTTAGCCGTGACGTGCTGGTTGAGTTTGCCCGAGATCAACAAAAAGAAGGTGCATATGGCATCGGGGGTTTACTGAAAGCCAAGGGGGGAAATATGAAGTTGTGTTTGCGGGAAATGGCAAATACCCGCGTGCACTTGAAGCAGGTACAGCCGTGGGTGAGTATGGCTGAGGGAAGAGACGTGCTGTCTAAGCTTTTCGCCTCGGACTCATCAGGACCTACCCGAGAATACCAAACTCCAAAGGGGGCAACAGTTTACACTGCACGAGAAAAGGGCGCCGATTGGTTGGCGGGTCGGCTCTGATTGGCCGGGGTGTTGCCCCGGAGGAAGCACCAGGGAACTATCGTCCCCCAGGTTTTCGTTTAATTCAGTCAAGGCACAGTGCCCAGGTGCGTTCCCTCTTGCCTGCAGAGGACAGACCCCTGCGTATGAATACATGCAGCTTATAGCATGTATAAGTGAGCCACGTTACGAAGTGCTGCCTTATCGTGGAAACCCACCTAACGAGGGACTGGACGTTCGGAGTTTAGCAATTAGGCGCTGGTTGGGCAGGGTCAGCACTTAGCCTGTGGAATCCTCTCCCCCAGAGAGAATGGAGGAGGATGGGTCATTGAACCTACTCAAGGCTGAGTGAAGCAGATATTTGATCGATGAAGGGGGCCAAGGGTTTATGCGGGGGGGTGGTGGGGGGGGACGGAGAGGAAAGTAGAGTTGAGGCCACGACCAGATCTTATTGAATGCGGGAATCAGGCCTGAGGGGCCGAATGGCCTCCTCCTGCCGCCCCCCCACCCTATTTAGTGCACACTGCTGGATACAGCGCAAGAGGTTGCCACGGACCTCAGGATCTTTATGGCCCTGTCTTGGTGGGGGGGTGTGGATATTGGCATTTCAGGGTGGGGTCATTTTCAGGGACAGCGGGAGGGTGGATTCCATGAGCGTTTGGCCAAGGACAGTTGCGCCCAGTCATGCCAAGGCCAGGCGGGCATCGAGGGAGCAGGGGGCGGGTTCCACGCCGGACGGCTTTTCGGCCAGGGGGTCAATAAGGGACATGAAACGAGAGGGGACGACCTACGGGGTCAGGAGAGTCAGCCGAGTTCACAGAGAGGAGCGACCCATCGTCGCCAGGTCCCATCACGTCCACGGTCAAGAAAAGCGGCTTCACTTGTTCACCGTTCGATGGAAGGTTGGTGGGGGGTACATGGGCGTTGCTGGCCAGACTGGGCCAGCGTTCGTTTCCCGTCCCTAGGTGCCCCTTGAGCTGACCGTCACACTCGGCACATTTCACAGGGTGGGGGGGGTGGGGATTTGCCCCCCACCTCAGAGCATCAGCCTGGGCCTCGAGGTTACTGGCCCAGTGATACTACTGATGAATCCTGCCCCCTGGTACCATGACGTAGTGTGTGTTGTGGCCTACCCTTGGTGGAGACCCGCATGGAGCAGCCTGGTACGAGTTCCGAGGGGTGGACTGAGTTAGATGTTTCCAGGAGGTATGGAGTGGGCTCCATACTCGTTCCTCACGCACACACACACACACACACACACACGCTGCTCCCCCATCTCTCCGCTGGCCCCAGCTCGAGGGTCAAGTGCCTTCTCACGTCACCACGCGCGTGTGTGTGGGCGTTTTTTGCGCTCGGTTAACCCTTTAGGAACCAGATCCTCCTTCCACTACCCCTCCCCCACAACCAAACCCGGCCAGTCCTGAAGAAGGGTCACATTGGACTCGAAACGTTGACTCTGTTCCTCCCTCCACGGGCGCTGTCCGACCCGCCGGGCGTTTTCCAGCACTTTCCGTTTCCATTTCAGGTTTTCCAGCCTGTTAGCCTTTTATCTCCCTCAAGTTATTAAGCCCTGGGTGGAGGCCGACATTCATTTCCTTCCATGTTCACCTCACGTCTTCCGGACCTTGGTCTAACAACGTGGACGTTGCGACGATGCACCGCTCTGACGCTTATTGGCGTATCGTGTGTGAACGTTAGCGACGCCAACGTCAATGGCGCGTGTTAGCGAGGCCCTGACTGGCCATGTCAGAGCCAACCACATGGCTGCGTGGGGTCCTGGAGTCACATGTAGGCCAGACCCAGGCCAGGCCAAGGATGGTAGATTCTCTTCCCTAAAGTTCCACGAGTCAGCCAGATGGGGTTTTTTTTTTAAATTTAAGATAACGATAGTTTTGTGGTCAGGATGGCTCAGGGGAGCTTTCGATTCTGGATTTTATTGGTTGAGTTTGAATTCCACCCCCAACCTGCTGGGGGGTGTGGGGGGAGGGGGGTGTTGATGATCTGAATCCCAGATTGGCCCCCATCCCCCCACCAATAACGGAGACTATGAAACCATCGTTGATTGCTGCACCCCGTCTGGTTTACTAATGTCCCCTCTATAGGGGGTGGGTGGGGGTGGGGGGAAATCCGCCGTCCTTACCCGGTCTGGCCTACATGTGACTCCAGACCCAGAGCGATGGGGGTGACTCTTTTGCCCTTCTTGCAATGGCCGAGCAAGTCACTCAACTCAAGGGGCGATGAGAGGAGGTCCCACGAAAGTATAAATTTGCCTCGGGGTACCGGGGAGAGCGAATCCCACACCCACCACCCCCCCACCACCCCCAAACCCCCTCCTGCTGACCTCCCACCTGAGAGCGGTTCAAAGTCACATCGGAGGAGGTTTTGCTATTGTGGGGCTTATCTGTGCGAATCCTGCTCAAGACCCAGCGAAGAATCGCCTGGGTGGGAGAGGGTGGGGGTTTAGATTTCCCATTGGGTAAGATCAGGTTGATAGAGCCGAGGTCGTTGAGAGGTCAGGGAGGCAGGTTTCCCACAGGCACAGCTCTCCAACCACAATTTACACTTGGATAGCACACTAACCTGGAGCAAGATCCCAGGGGGGAACTTCAAGGGAGCAGGAAACAGAGAAAAAGTCAACACCGGGCCACTAGCCAAGGAGAACAAAAGCTCGGTCAAAGAGGTAGGTTTTAAGATGCACCTTAAAGGAGGAGAGAGAGAGAGAGAGAGTGGGAGAGGTGGAGAGGTTTGCGGAGGGAATTCCAAAGCTCAGGGCACCCAGGCAGCTGAAGGCACGGCCTCCGATGGTGGAGCGATGGGAATCGGGGGATGGTCAAGAGGCCGGGATTGGAGGAGCGCAGAGATCTCGAGGGATGTAGGGGATGGAGGAGGTTACAGAGATAGGGAGGGTTGTAGGGGCTGGAGGAGATTACAGAGATAGGGAGGGTTGTAGGGGCTGGAGGAGGTTACAGAGATAGGGAGGGGTGTGGGGGCTGGACGAGATTACAGAGATAGGGAGGGTTGTAGGGGCTGGAGGAGGTTATAGAGATAGGGAGGGTTGTAGGGGCTGGAGGAGGTTATAGAGATAGGGAGGGTTGTGGGGGCTGGAGGAGGTTACAGAGATAGGGAGGGTTGTAGGGGCTGGAGGAGGTTATAGAGATAGGGAGGGTTGTAGGGGCTGGAGGAGGTTATAGAGATAGGATGGGTTGTAGGGGCTGGAGGAGGTTACAGAGATAGGGAGGGTTGTAGGGGCTGGAGGAGGTTACGGAGATAGGGAGGGTTGTAGCGGCTGGAGGAGGTTACAGAGATAGGGAGGGTTGACGGGGCTGGAGGAGGTTACAGGGATAGGGAGGGTTGTAGGGGCTGGAGCAGGTTACAGAGATACGGAGGGTTGTAGGGGCTGGAGGAGGTTACAGAGATAGGGAGGGTTGTAGGGGCTGGAGGAGGTTACAGAGATAGGGAGGGTTGTAGGGGGCTGGAGGAGGTTACGGATTTAGGGAGGGGTGTAGTGGCTGGAGGAGGTTACGGAGATAGGGAGGGGTGTAGGGGCTGGAGGAGGTTACAGAGATAGGGAGGTGGGTCAGTGAGTCAGGAGCCTTGAAACATGACTAATGTTGAAGCGATGAGGGTGAAATGAACAGAAGGTGGTGATGGGGAGAGTTAAATTGGGGGTGGGAGGAGTCTTGTGTGGGACAGGGATACCAGCACAGGGCAGTGGGGCCGAATGGCCTGCGTCTGTGCTGGAAGAGATTGGCGTTGGTTGGGGGACTGTTAGTAAGTGTTTACATAGTTTGATGTGACTCAGAAATGTTTAGTAACATCCTCCGGAGTTTATTGTGTAAAAGCAGAGAGAAGATTTCCCATCTCAGCAGCTAATTCCTGAATGTGAATGTGTGGGGCTGGAAATGCCTTCACTCTGAGCTCAGCTCAGTTCAATGCTGTTTGTTTATCACTCAGGCTGGGTGGGGGTTATTTTGGGCACATGGCCCTTGCTGATGTGGCAGGGTTGGGGGTGGGGATGGGGCTGGGGGTGGTGGGTGTGTGATTTGGGGAGGGGGCAAGTGGGGTACACACACACGGCCAACCTCGGCTTCAATACAACAGCCCCCAGGGTCAGAGTCAGGGCTGAGAGCGCTCCCGCCTGGAGCGATAACCAAAGCACCACCCAAACCCCCGCATATACCCCCCAAACCCAACACCCCAACCCCCCGCATATACCCCCCAACACCCCAACCCCCCGCATATACCCCCCAACCCACCACCCCAACCCCCCGCATATACCCCCAACCCACCACCCCAACCCCCCACATATACCCCCCAACACCCCAAACCCCCGCAAAAACCCCCCAAACCCAACACCCCAACCCCCCGCATATACCCCCCAAACCACCACCCAACCCCCCGCATATACCCCCCAACCCCACCACCCCAACCCCCCGCATAAACCCCACCCAACCCACCACCCCAACCCCCCGCATATACCCCACCCAACCCACCACCCCAACCCCCTGCATAAACCCCACCCAACTCACCACCCCAACCCGCCGCAAAAACCCCCCAACCCAACACCCCAACCCCCCCGCATATACCCCACACCCCAACACCCAACACCACACCCCCAAACCCAACACCCACAACACCCCCCACCCCAACACCCCACATATATCCCCCAAACCCAACACCCACAACACCCCCGCCCCAAACCCCCCACCCCTACCCCAACGCCCCCACCCCCACCCCCACCCCCACCCCAACACCCCCACCCCAACACCCCCACCCCCACCCCCACCCCAACACCCCCACCCCCACCCCAACACCCCCCCAACACCC